>NC_053394.1:272844354-272846854 GCF_905171765.1 Bufo bufo | reverse complement strand
AATTGATCAGATGGGTTGTATCTCTCAAATAGGAGGGTAACAGTGTTACATATTTCTGGAGGAATGTGTCTACGTATGCTGATAGGTTGGTTGTAAGAGTCGATACCAGAAATGATCGGTTTCCCTGGTGGGTTGAGAAGGGTTTTATGTATCTTCGGTAAAAAATAAAATTTGGCTACAGTTGGATGTGCTGGGGATAAAAATTGTTTTTCTTTTTTATCAATAATACCTACAGTAAAGGCCATCTCTACCAATTTGGTAAGTGACTTTTTGAACAAAGTTGTAGGATCATCATCCAAAATTCTATAGTAATCCTGGTCAGATAAGATTCTCTTGGATTCGGCTACATAGTAGTTGTGGTCCATCACCACAATACCGCCCCCCTTGTCGACATTCTTTATTATTATGTCCTTGTTCTTTTTCAAGTTATCAAGGGCTTTTCTTTCCCTAAAATTCTAAATTTTTTGTATTCTTTTTCTCTAGTACAGATAAGGTTTTGAATTCATCTGGCACTATATTATAATAGCTCTCTAAATGAGGCCCTCGGCTCTCAATGGGATAAAATGTTGACTTCATTTTTAGATGAGATGGTATAGGGACCTGAAGGTCTATTTGTTTGATAGACAGTGGTCCAGATTCTTGTAGTGAGCTCTCATGTGTGGGTGCACCATTTGTCTTGGAGGCAGTGTTAATTGTTGGAGTTATTTGGTTGGTCAGATCCTTCATATAAAAGTGTCTTTTAAGGGTTAATCTACGTATATATTGATTCAGATCGACAAAAAGTTCGAAGGGATCTGGTTCGTTGGACGGACAAAATGAAAGGCCCTTACCAAGCAAATCTATTTCATCGTTTCACCAACGATGAAATAGATTTGCTTGGTAAGGGCCTTTCATTTTGTCCGTCCAACGAACCAGATCCGTTCGAACTTTTTGTCGATCTGAATCAATATATACGTAGATTAACCCTTAAAAGACACTTTTATATGAAGGATCTGACCAACCAAATAACTCCAACAATTAACACTGCCTCCAAGACAACTGGTGCACCCACACATGAGAGCCCACTACAAGAATCTGGACCACTGTCTATCAAACAAATAGACCTTCAGGTCCCTATACCATCTCATCTAAAAATGAAGTCAACATTTTATCCCATTGAGAGCCGAGGGCCTCATTTAGAGAGCTATTATAATATAGTGCTAGATGAATTCAAAACCTTATCTGTACTAGAGAAAAAGAATACAAAAAATTTAGAATTTTAGGGAAAGAAAAGCCCTTGATAACTTGAAAAAGAACAAGGACATAATAATAAAGAATGCCGACAAGGGGGGCGGTATTGTGGTGATGGACCACAACTACTATGTAGCCGAATCCAAGAGAATCTTATCTGACCAGGATTACTATAGAATTTTGGATGATGATCCTACAACTTTGTTCAAAAAGTCACTTACCAAATTGGTAGAGATGGCCTTTACTGTAGGTATTATTGATAAAAAAAGAAAAACAATTTTTATCCCCAGCACATCCAACTGTAGCCAAATTTTATTTTTTACCGAAGATACATAAAACCCTTCTCAACCCACCAGGGAGACCGATCATTTCTGGTATCGACTCCCTTACAACCAACCTATCAGCATACGTAGACACATTCCTCCAGAAATATGTAACACTGTTACCCTCCTATTTGAGAGATACAACCCATCTGATCAATTCAATAAGCTCTGTTAAATGGAAGAGTGACTATAATTTCGTCACTTTAGATGTAAATTCCCTGTATAGTAATATCAAACATGACCTGGGCCTTATAGCTGTCAGACATTTTTTGGGGAAGGATCCGTCCATGCCAGAACAGCAAAAAGAGTTCCTACTAGATGCCATCGAATTCATTTTAAATCACAATTTTTTTTACTTTCAACGAGGTCTTTTATATCCAAAAAAGGGGTACCGCGATGGGGACGAAGTTTGCCCCATCTTACGCAAACCTCTTTATGTTTTTTTTTTGAGGAACACCATGGTCTATTGTCTCATCCAAGAATCCCCTATTATCAGAGATATATCGATGAAATTATTTTCATATGGGAAGGGGGTGTCGAAGAACTAGAATCTTTTGCGAAAAATCTAAATGCAAACCAATGGGGTCTCGGTTTCAGTATAGAACATAACCCTCGAGAAGCAATTTTTTTGGATATTCATATGAGTATAAAAAACGATAAGATCATCACTAAAACTCATTTTAAACAGGTGGACGCGAACAGTTACCTTAACTATAAAAGTTGTCACCACCCAAAATGGAAGAACAACATACCATTCAGTCAGATGAAGAGATTGAGGAGAAATTGCTCTGACAACCAGACCCTAAAGAAACAACTAAACAGTCTTTGTCAAAGGTTCACCGAAAAAGGTTATCCTAAAACTCTAACCAAAGAATCTGAAAAAAGATCTTTGTCACTCCGCCAAATCGACACCCTCCTACCCAAAGTAAATAAAAATAAAAATACTA
>NC_053394.1:272734354-272841854 GCF_905171765.1 Bufo bufo | reverse complement strand
ACTAGCCTAATCGCCTGCGTCAGTCACACGCCGGGCGGACCGCACGCTACATTCATAGTGAGTACTGATGCAGGTGATTAGGCTAGTAAAGTTTATCAAAAGGAGAGCGATTTACGGTATAAAGGATTAATGAAAGATTTTACATACGAAGAGACTTCTGTGCACGCTACATTCATAGTGAGTACTGATGCAGGCGATTAGGCTAGTGAAGTTTATCAAAAGGAGAGCGATTTACGATATAAAGGATTAATGAAAGATTTTACATACGAAGAGACTTCTGTGCGCGGGGCCCGGTGTACTACAGTGACTGCATCGGGCCCCACTGTGAGTTGCCTCTAGCCCCTCCTCCCTCCCCGCACTGTGACTGATGTATCGCCGGCCACACTGTGCAGCATAGCGGCCGGCGATACATCCGTGTCAGCCCTGTAAAAAAAAGTCAACCATCGTTTTATAAGACGCACTGTCATTTCCCCCCCTCTTTTGGGGGAAAAAAGTGCGTCTTTTAAAGCGAAAAATACGGTAAATATTACGTTATAAATACAATAATATATATTGTCCTGCTGTGTGATTAGGACAGGTTTTGTGTGTACTAATAGGATGGCAGACATTTTATTTTCCCTGCTGATTGCTCCCCAGACAAAACAAGCCATTACAACTAATGAAAGGTATTTGGAAATATATTTATAAAAAAGTAATTTTTAAGTATTTTCATTTTCTTTATTCCCGGAGAACCACTTTAAGCAGCCTCAATATTAATGTAATTTCTAAATCCAAATAAAAAGTTTACTGGCGCTCTTACTTAAAAATGTTGTGAGTATGCTGCAAGGAAGGTGATTGCTGCAATGACAAATTGAAGAAATAAAAGAACAATTCCTGCACTTACTCTTTAACTGCCCCTAAGTACCAGTGACTAGAAGTGGGGTTTCTACCACGTCTGCTATTCTCTAAGTTATAAGTAGTATCTATATGTGGCACAGTCACGCCTGTGTAGTTGAAAAGTGCCCTTGCTGGCAGTACGTTTCCTACTCAAAAAAGCTTGCATTCCATATCGGAGTGCCGGTGAGGTCACGCTGGCTTACAGCTGCAAGAGCTGTTGTGGACCAAAAATCCGACGCATTTCGAAATGATCGCCTTTCTTCCTCAGGAATAGAGTCCTCCTTTTAAAGGAGAAGCACAGGCCAGAGGACTCTATCCCTGTAGCTGTAAGCTAGCGTGACCGGTGCTCCAATCTGGAGTGCAAGCTTATTTGAATAGGAAAAGTGCTGACGGCCGGGGCATGTTTCCCAACTACACAGCCTGACTGTTTCCACCGGACTGGAGGATCGGGACAACTACTGTATCTAGTATTCACCACTACACATCAACATCGCGGACTCTCCTCTACAAGTACAGGTAGGCGCGACAGTGCCACATATAGATACTACGTATAACTTAGAGGACAGCAGATGTGGTAGAACCCCCACTTCTAGTCACTGGTACTTAGGTGCCGTTAGAGAGAGTAAGTGCAGGAATTCTTCTTTTAATTTCTAAATCCATGAACATGTGGAACAATGGTGGATATATTATATATATATATATATATATATATATATATGTGTTTTACAGTGGCTCACCTCTGTAGGGTAAATGAAATGGGGGTGCACTACCCTCACGCTTACCCAATGCCTGACAATAAGCAAGAATTCCAAATAAATAATGGGTACGCACTCCCCCAGCCGAATTAGTCTGGAATAATGCAGTGAAAAAATCTTTAATATACTTGAATTTTCCTGCGTATAAGACTTTTTAACACATGAAAATCTTCTCAAAAGTCGGGGGTCGTCTTATACGCTGGGTGTCGTCTTATATGCCGGTATACGGCGTGCTGAAACTTACTTCCTAGCCGGACTGGAGGCTAGCTGAGCCACCGTGCGCTGGCCAGCCACTCCTGAAGCAGCCCCCTCTCCCTGCTCTCATTGGTTTTCTCATGCCGGCAGTATCACATTGCGTACTACCGCTCAGATCGTCTTGAAGACAGGGAGGGCTGGGCAGGCAGGGAGAGCTGACCCACCCAATCCAAGCAGGCTTTGTATGCAGTCTGCACAGAAAATACCAGTACATCGCTTGCCGTAATTGGCTAAATGTTGTATACTGGGTTGGATTGGCGATTCTGAGGAAAGGCAGGGGGAAGCAGGAGCATCTGCACTTCAGACAATTCTAATTTTGGAACGGCGGATCTCTAATGAAGTTTGGTGTGCATCTTATCTGTGGTGAAAAAACAGAGACTATCTGGGGAGCAGATATATGTGGTGGTGAATACAGTACAGCACCAGTATCTGTACATACAGTACAGCACCAGTACATACAGTACAGCACCAGTACATACAGTACAGTATACAAATGGCTAACAGTCAAGACCCCATCATGGCTCTACCAGCAAGAAGAAAGAAATATGAAGCCAGTTTCAAACTTAAAGTTGTAAACTTTGCCATGGAACATAATAACTGCGCTGCTGCAAGACAATATGGAGTAACAGAAAAGATGGTTCGGTACTGGAAAGCCAATGATAAAGCATTAAATAGTATGCCAAGGGGTAAGTGTGCATTAAGAGGCACCCCACATTGGCCAGAACTCTAAAAACATGTAGCAGACATGGTGAATGAGCATCGCCAAAACGGTTATATAGTGACACGAAATAAAATACGTTTGTTTGCACTTCAGTGGGCCAAATCTAACCCAGATCACAGCAACAGATTTTAGGCCACTGTATCCTGGTGTACTAGCTTCTTGGAAAGGCATAATATGGTACTAAGGCAAAAGACTAGAATTGCACAACAATTACCTGCACATCTTGATGCCAAAGTAGGTTGCGTTGGAGGGGTAGTCTTATACGGCGAGTATAGCCCAAACCCTATATTTTAACTGGAAAAGTTGGGGGTCGTCTTATACGCCGGAAAATACGGTAGCGATTTTATATTTATCATAAATGAAGTTAATAAAAAAAATAAAAAAATTTTTTTTTTAAATAAAAATGCATTCATAAAAACAATTCAAAACCACATTGAAGGGACAGGTGCAATAATTTGAAACATATGGAGTCATGCATATAATGTGCCACGGAATATGGCTTAAAATAAATCAGTGCTGCACATAAGTCAGTGCTGTATTAAAGGATAACTGTCATAGTTTCATAAAAAAATCTATTTTAGCATATGTTACTGCTGCAGCAGCATTATGCATAAAGCAATCTTTAGTTTCTTCACTTACCACTGTTTTCCTTGAGTTTTCCCCTTAGTTACGGCTGTTTTGAATCCTACATTATGAGGATCTTCTCAAGGACTCCTTTGCCAGTTCTGAGGCCAAAACTGCATTCCCTCAGGTCACATACAAAAACTTGCTGTAGCCAGCAGCTTCCTGCCAGCCAATCAGATTGGATTACTGAGAGACACGCCTCCTCACTCTGAAGCCTAATGCAGGCATGCAGTGTGAAGGACCGCCCCTCTGTCTTTCTAGCCGGAGACAGATGAGCCCTAGCAACGGTCTTTTAAGGGAGCCATGGAAAGGGACAGGAGACATTAATGATAGCTGTTAATATAAGGTAATTACAGATCTTTTGGCAATCATTGACTAACTCGGGTATACATGCCTAGCTCTAATAAACTAGCAAATAAAAATAAAAAATTAGTTATGTTATCCTTTAATGGCTGTTGAGCCAATAACTGTCCTTAAAGGGTTTCTACCATATTGAATATCACTAATGCCATATAATTGTATCAAGTTCTTACCACCTCAGATACCACCCTGCTTGGATGTTGGAGATGGACGTTGTAATAAGCCTCCAAGCTGGTAGATCACAAAGGTTGTCCGGCCGCCTCCCGGCATATTTGCCGTGCTGCACCAGACCTCCGGACTTCCGGCAGCACACATGGGCTAGTGTTAGTACGGATCCGGCAGACTGTTCCCCTGCTGGACCCTGCTAATGCCAATGTGAAAGTAGCCTTATTTGGTCAGTTATTTGGAGACAAAACCAGGAGTGGATCAAAAACACAGAACAGGTGTAGATCTTTCCATTATACTTTATCTTTGAGTAGGCTTCAGTACTGGTTTTAGCTGACAATAACTGATGGAAATAATTGACCAAATAAATGGTGTGTGAACTTGAACTGTCATTTTTTTTGTAATGTGTAGGCACAGTGGTGATACTGACCATTTTTTTTTTATATACTTTACTGAAATTGTACATTTTATTAGAAAAATAGCTCTAAAGTGGGCCATTTTGTGCCTTGGCAATGTTCCCTGTCTTCTGTTTACTTAAAGGGGTTGCCCCACAAAAAATATTCTACAATTTTCAAACCAGCACCTGAATCTGAATACTTTTGTAATTGCATGTATTTAAAAATTTAACATAGCCACTGAGTTATTCAATAAAATGCATCTGTATAACGCCGCATGCGTTTTTTTTTCTTATTTCTTTGACCTGCTCACTGTGTAGCCGGCCAGCTAAGACCTGTCCTAGGTTGCTAATATAGCTTGTGTGTTTATACAGCTAGACCTGCCAATAACCTTAATACAGTTCCTATGTTTGTGTGTTAAAGACAAAAGCAGAGTTATTCACAGTGCCTTCATGTTTGGATGTCATGTAATAGTTATATTTTATGTCCACAGAAGCAGAAAAAGATTCATTATATAATGTAAGGTAAGCTCAATGACACAAGAGAAACAACAGAAAGCATAGAGTTAAACTGTTGTTGCTGGGCAGGAGTCTCGACAAATAACAGCCAGCCTCACACACAGCAAGGAGTTTTGACCAATCACAGTCAGCCTCACACACTGCGGGGAAATTCCCCTAGCAGGAGCTGCTAGAATCATTACACCAGAGGAGAGAATCTGAACAGACATTCACTCCACTAAGAGCTGTGTTTTATGGAAGCAGAGAGGCCAAAATAGGTATTTAGAACAGTTATATAATGTTCCTACTAGAGTTGTTGCGATACCAATTTTTTTATTCGGTTTCGATACCATGAAAAAGTATTGCGATACTCGATACCATTCGATACCACGTGAAAAAAAAAAAAGCCACATGCATTCTGCATTTTAAAAAATGGCGAATCGCGCAGTATTTTTTTATTTTTTCTGTTCTGGCGTTCACCGCATAGATTTTTTTTATATTTTAATAGTTTGGACTTTTCTGACGTGGCAATATGTAATATGTTTATTATTTATACATTTTATATGTGAAATTGGGAAAAGGGGGTGATTCATACTTCATATGTTGGTGGGGTATTTTTTTCCTTTTTTTTTTACACTTTTTATTTAATAACGATTCCCCCCCCTAGGGGCCAGAACCTGGGATCTTTTCATCCCTTGTCCTATTCACCCTGATAGAGCTCTATCAGGGTAATTAGGACTTCACACTGTCCCTGCTGCTCTGTGCTCTGTGCACACAGCATCACGGATGTTACCATGGCAGCCAGGGCTTCAGTAGCGTCCTGGCTGCCATGGCAACTGATCGGAGCCCCAGGCTTACACAGCTGGGGCTCCGATCAGAAGCTGCCACTGCACCACCAATGAGGGGGAGGGGAGAGGACCTTGTGGCCACTGCCACCAATGATTTTAATACTGGGGTGGTAGAGAGGGGCCGGCACCAATGATTTTAATGGGATGCGGGGTTGAGGGGGGGGGGGGGAGAAGGGGCACACTGCACCACCAATGATAATTACCCCTTAATACAGGAGGCGGGTGTCAGGGGCAGGATGCCGGCAATGCGATTCTGCTACCGGCACCCGCCTCCTGTATTATGGGTTAAAGTCTACTTTTCCTGGGTCCAGACTTTCAGTATTAGGCTACACAGAGCGGCGCCCAGCGATGTCCCAGCACTTACTATTATTCCTGGGCGCCGCTCCGTTCGCCCGCTGTGCCCCATTACTGTCTCCTCTCCTGCTCCACATGCTGATTACTATCGGAGGGATGGGGAGGAGACATCAGCTTCACTAGTGGGCGTTCCTTCTCCCTGGCTGTAGCGCTGTCCAATCGCAGCGCAGGAAGGAACGCCCACTAGAGAAGCTGATGTCTCCTCCCCATCCCTCCGATAGTAATCAGCATGTGGAGCAGGAGAGGAGACAGTAATGGGGCACAGCGGGCAAACGGAGCGGCGCCCAGGACTAATGGTGAGTGCTGGGACATCGCTGGGCGCGGCTCTGTGTAGGAAAAGTACTATCA
The DNA here is from genome assembly GCF_905171765.1 of Bufo bufo. NCBI lineage: Eukaryota > Metazoa > Chordata > Amphibia > Anura > Bufonidae > Bufo > Bufo bufo. The sequence continues at coordinate 272,835,656 of NC_053394.1, read as the reverse complement.
TTGATGGCGCAGTGCGCCCGCCCCTCCTCCACCCCTCTCTTCTCATTGGCGGCAGCGGCGGCAGCAGCAGCACAGGGGGAGGGAGAGACTGCTTCCTTCTCCCCGTGCTGCTGAGAGAACATGAGCGCGCTGAGAGCAGCGCTCTCATGTTCAGAGATACTAGACTGCGCAGAAGCGCAGCCCAGTATCGAAAAAATGGAAATCCCGGTATCGTATCGATACCGGGACAGAAGTATCGATTGGGTATCGAAATTTCGATACCCGCAACAACCCTAGTTCCTACTGTTAATATAGTGATTAGAACTGTATACTGAACTGGTTATATGTATGTTTACTTACAGTTCAACCATACAAATGAACTACTGAGCGATACAATCATACAATCCAAACAAATTGCATACAAATGCGAACTGCTCATACCAGATCATAAGCAATTGTATAGAGCAAACTGCAAACCAAGTAGAGCAAGTGAACTATTGGTTAACCTCAGATATACTTCTCAGAGAGATCATAAAGTGCTTAAAATAATTTAAAGTGAGAGTACAGATACTCCAGAGAGAAATATATCGACCATTTTATGTTGAATGACACCATATTATGCATACCGCCATATTATGCATACCGCCATTTTATGATACTTTATTCAACACGTGTTTTGTACATGGACTATCTGCTGCGGAGGTGGCAGTGTTAAATGAAGAAAAGTTGACGTTAATAAAGAAGTTATTTCAAGCATTTGGTGTGCTCTTTAAACCTACTGCTTCCATAGAACGGCGCTAGAGGACTGGTTAGACTAAAAGTCAGAGATATCAAAATTCTTCTAATGCCACATGCAAAAGGCACTTCATAGTGCTGCACCTGCCATACACTGAGATGACCGCACATGCTCAGTTTCATCCTTCAACTGTTCCCTGAGCTGTGATAGGGAAAGCATGGACACGCCCCCTTGGCCGTAGCATAAAAGACACTCCCCTTGAGCTTTCAGCTTGATATAAATCTAACAGAACAGAAAATGGGGAAATCTCAGGATCCATGTGAGGTACATAGATGGTTCTAGCTTTGCTAGAAAGAGATTGTCATGTACTATATGATGTCTGATTTTCATTTTTTACATTAGTCAAGAGATAACCCCTTTAACTTAAGAGACATGCTCCACACTGACTGCTGCTTACCTCACTGCCTCTCTCCACACACCTATATAGATAGATGCCATGTAAGATACGTTACCTGCCATTTTCTTCCCTTGATGCAGTTTATTTTATACTAAAACAATCGTTTTTTTAATTCATTTTACACCCGGTTGGATACAATGGCCCACTCCTCATTGCGCATGATCCATTATCCAAATAGGATTCTTGGCTCTTACAACATTACACCCTATGTTCCCTGTAAGAGCTATGGGATTTTTTGAGCGGTTGACTGTTTTTATGTATTCGCTGCAGTTTGTAGTCAGAACAGAGCTCCCATTCATGAGGATCCCCTACCTTCTAGATGTAAAAATTATGTACATTTTTAGACATAACTGTACCCAGTTTATATGAATTTGTTAGAACACATCTTGCTAATTTAGCATTTGTTAGCAAGAGGACAGTTGTAAATTTTAGAATGGAAATTTCTAAATCTTACCATAGGCCTTAGAGGCTGAATAGAGGATCCCTGTCTTTAGTGTAATGGTAGGCTTAAAGATACTAGACAAATAAGTGAGCTGTCCAGAAGTAGAGGAACAGCCCGAAAATAGTAGCTGAAGAGGGTAAATCACTGACGGCAACAAAACCACTGTAATATCATAAAAAATAGCAGTTTTCTGATTATATGCTAGTGCTGGGAATCCTCTGGCACAAACTCTACACTCTAAACAGATTTTACAAGATGTTATATAAAGCTACCACACAGTGCTTGGCATCGTAATTACTACTTGGGAACACAGGCAGTGTTCAAATTTATCCCGCGTTTGTGGCTTTAAATGCTTATTATTACCTGTGGGATGGCTCCATAATTCCATATATAACCCTTGTGAGGGAACACGTTGGCCACGTAACGCAGCTTGCCTTTCTTCACATCTTGTTTGATGGGATTCAATGGGTCTTTTGTGGCAATCTGGAAACAAAAGCAAGAACAGTTAATACTGGAAGCCCAGAAAGAGTTCCAGTCTTTAAAAATAAGCTTTAAAATGTGAGCAGTGAGGCATGAACAACGTCATAGCTTCAACACAAGTTAGCCGAAAACCCCCGCACATCAAGCAACTCAAGTCATGGTCTGTTCTTACAAGTTTCTTTTATCTCACGTTCGTTTTCAGAAGATCCAATATAAAAAAGCAAGGAAAAACGCTTGGGATCAAGATAATCCATCTTATGGTGTCAAGGATAAACAGACATTGAAGCAGCATTGTAATTCAATATGGTAAACGTGAGGCTGTTATAGCTACTGTAACATGATCCATCAGTTCTGGACCAGCCAGAGGACATTATAGATTGAATGGATGGGTGCAGAACGTACAATTGGCTTTATTCATTCCCCGCAATAAATTAGGTCATTATTTTTTCACTTTACAAACTTAATGTGCATATACAGTATGTATGACATGACTCATCCATTTTTAACTTTATGCCTATTAAAGACTGAGTCACCGCTCACCATAAACGCTGTATATTTTAAAGGGAACCCGTCAGCAGAATGGTGGTTACTAAACTACCAGAATGCTATTGTAGGGAGTAAACTACCTTTATAGACTTGTCTTTGTTGAAATTGCCAGTGTCAGTATGCAGTAATAATAGTACTGCGTGTTGCTCTCTACCAAGGTTGCCAACCGTCCTGGACAGTCCGTAAAAATAGGGGACTTTTCACCAGTGTCCGTGAAAAAAATTTGATGTGTCTGTAATTTAATTTGGAGGTTGGTGGTCCTTGAGCAGGTCCGTTTGATTGTAAATCTCAGCATTTTAGACTTCAGAGTAATTGCTTGTAATGTGTTCAGTATTAGTATCTGATCTATAGACATGTATTACTTAGAATCTTTATAGTTCATTATATTTTTCCAATTTGTCTGTAAAAAATGTTGACTGTCCATGTTTTTTTTAAAAAAAATTCCACACCAAATTTTTTTAAAAATAATAATTAGGTTGGCAACCCTGCTCTCCACTAGTGATCTCACTGGTGCTGCAGCCATGACTAGTCTCGGTGGTAATCAGGGTCTCCGGGTGCGTTATCTATGCCAAGCAAGAATGATTGATTATAACCGTGACTGCAGCACCGGACAAATGACTAGAGCAGAGCAACATGCAGCCCTGTGGTTACTTTTTTATCTCCTGCATACTGATGATTTCAACAGGTACAAGTCTACAAAAGGCAGGCCTACAGCAACATGCTGGTAGTTTAATAACCGCCACTCTGCTGACAGGTTCCCTTTAAAAAGATGTCGGGAAGAGCGTACAATAAAAGATTCATTTAGCTTCATGCTGTGTGTTCCTTTTGCAATTACTGGCAGAACTGCATCGGATGATGGAAACGTTTTTGGTGGAAAAAAGGAAAATGGTGAAGTCTTTATCCATTATTCAAGATTATATCGTTACATACTTGAAACTGTTTTTTGGCATTAAAGCTGGCCATGAACATGACGTATTTCTTGGCAGATCCAGCCAACATATGTGGGACCCACAAGCAAATTTATTGTCCTTGTTGGGCCACAGACAGTAGATTACATGCAAATACCAAAAGTATTTGGGTCATGATTATAGCCTGCAGTCCTCAGATGTACTACACTGTAGTTATCATACCCTTGCCATACACGGTCAGTATCAGTGGAGTTTGTATGTTCTACCCTGCACGGGTTTCCTCTAGATACTCTGGTTACCTCCCATGCTCTAAAAACATACTGATTGATTCGATTCATTTAGAATTTACATTGTGTGCCCCCATGGGAACAGGGGTGCACCACCAATGAGGCCAGGTGAGGTGATCGCCTCAGGCAACACCAGGCGGGGGCAAGAGGAGGGCAGCCGAAGGCCCATGGGCTGAAAGGAAGGGGCTAGGTTAAGAAATTTGCATTAGGAAGAGGGGGCAGAGTTTTCGGTTTTCGCCTCAGGCAGCAGAAAGGCTAGGTGCATCCCTGCAGGTGAACGATTTTTGTACAGCACTGCTGAATATTTTGGTGCTATATACATACAATAATAATGATGCATTAGGGTTATGTTGGCTGATCCTCCTGATTTGTACAACTGCCAGCAATCTAATGTATATGGTCATCTTTAAACAGCATCACCAGTTTGGATATAGTATAGCGGAATTAAGGTAACCAAAAACCCTCCATTGACACAGGAGATGTACAATGACAGGGCATATAGATATCATCCTACATACTAACCGGCCATGTAGATTGGAGTGGTCTTCATGAGACAATTCCTTTGGCAATTTTTTCTGACCAGTTTCACTCTGAGAAACATAGAAATACTGTACGGTATATGTCCTCAGAGGTGGGTAGGTGGAAGAGCACCATAGGGACGTTGGGGTGCAATGTGTTTTTTTTTTTAAAGCAATGTTCTGCCTTAATGATTTACTAGCGTTCCTTTTAAAAATGTCAACACTAGGGACAACTAGCTGAATTTCTGTCCGCCCAACATCTATCATGCTAGAAAGCGCCATGTTCTTGAAGCATCACCTTGGCCACCAACAGTTATTTGTCCTGCCTTTACATGTACTGGTATCTCGGACTGGGGTATGCTGAACATTGGTAACCAATGCTCGGATGGTGTGTTGGTGTCAAAAGGAATGATCCTGAACACAAAAACAAGATTCTATTCATGTTTTCAGTGGGTGAGGACCAACCATGTAAAATGGAGTCTACACAGTATGAGGGAAGAGTACAAGGAAAGTGGAGATGGAAGGTAGTTTTTCCATAGAGTATACAGTATGCTAATATATATTGTAACTAACCTCCATCTTTGCATTAGTCCATCGTGGCACTTCCACAATCATGTTGAATATGCCCTGCAAAAAAAGAAAAAAGAAAAAATCAGGAGACATATCACGACACATGGACCATGTTCTGTTCAGTACCTGGAGGGAACAAAAACGGATTCTTCCATTACTACCTGTTACACATGTATCTCCTAGATAGAAACATATCCATTGTATACTTGTAATGCACTGCATTTTATCCAGGCTAATACCTGTATTTGTTTCAGATTAAAAATTAAAAAGAAATACTGTGTAACTCTTACTTTCCAATATTCCCTGCAGTTCTCTTATTGCATTCATGTTTGGTCCTCACCACAGAGAATCAGATCTGTGAGCAGGTCTGAAGAAAAACCTTACAGCTAATCACATTCCTGCACCTCTATCCTTGGAACGCATCAAACCATCAAGATAATTGCCTTCATCTGTCATCATGTCTCAAGAGTTTCTTAAGAATGTTTTCCAGAAGTGCAGACACATGGAACAAAGTGTCTGGAACCTTTCAGCCTATGCCTTGTGTCAGAAGGACAAAACATAAAAGATAAAGCACTACAAAATGTTCTGGAGGAGTTTAAAGGGAACCTGCCGCTTGCTTTCGGGCTGCTAAACTACCAGCATGCTGTTATGCAGCTAGGCCAATGGCGGATCCAGAGCCTGGTCTCGGGAGGGGCACTTCCAGTCTGTGCTGCTGCAGAACATCTTGCCTGGTTAAGGTTCTGCAGCAGCTGAAGCCTTGGAGTGCACTGATGCTGCTGCTGCAGAACATCTTGTCAGGCTGAGCTGTCCATCACACTGGCAGATGTTATTTGCAGGTTTAATGCAAGCAACCAGTCTGCACAGGGAGCTGCTGCAGAACATCTTGTCCTGGCTGAGGTTCTGCAGCAGCATACTCAGTGAGTGGCTGCCGCAGAACCTCTTCCGCCCGTGCAGCACCCTCAGCCCTGCTACATAAGGCAGGGGACGTGAGCGGCTGCTCGGAGCACACAGAGGCGCGCGTGTTAATTTTCCGCCTGTGCCTGGTGGGTGTTTGAGTCTGGCTGAGCGCGGCTGCCAATGGCAGGGAGAGGCCCAAGCAGGTGGGGAACTTGTTTACATCACAGCGCAGAGCGGACGAGCCGCAAACCGCAGCGCACGCCTGCAGCCAGACCCGGAATCCAGTGCGGGTTTACACACTTTCCATATTAGAGCTGGAATAGAGAGGAGAAGAGAGAGACCGGCGCCGGAGAGAGAGAGCGCGAGCGAGAGGCTGCACAGGGGATAGTAGGACGCCCAGAACCGCACCAGTCCGGACACTGTTTAGAGTAGCAGGGCGATCGGAATCCCTCTCCCCCTTCCCCGGATCCGCCAGTGAGCTGGGCTTTAGCTTTTTTAGCAACTCCCCTGTGAAACCAGGCTACTACAGGATTTCATTAGGGCTGCAGCTAACGATTATTTGAATAATCGATTAGTTGTCGATAATTTCATCGATTAATCGGGAAAAAACACCAAAATGACAAAAAAAGGGGTTTATATGATTTTACTTGAAAAATTATGTTCAAAAGCCATATTAAAACAAATTGTAGATGGCAATATTATGGGGGGGGGATCTGTGGATGCCACTGTTATGGGGGCGTTCTGTGGATGGCACTGTTATGGAGGGGTTCTGTGGATGGCACTGTTATGGAGGGGTTCTGTGGATGGCACTGTTATGGAGGGGTTCTGTGGATGGCACTGTTATGGAGGAGTTCTGTGGATGGCACTGTTATGGAGGGGTTCTGTGGATGGCACTGTTATGGAGGGGTTCTGTGGATGGCACTGTTATGGAGGGGTTCTGTGGATGGCACTGTTATGGAGGGGATCTGTGGATGGCACTGTTATGGAGGGGATCTGTGGATGGCACTTGTGGCGAAACCAACCTCGCCACTGGGTTTTGGAGGGGCCTGGCTACTAGCCTCTTGCCCCAGGATTATGGGCCCTCTCATCAGCCAGGCCTCATTTGTTCACAAAGGACTAACTTGAACTCTCACCCCCACGAATTAGACCAGGGTTCAAGTTAGTCCATTACGTTTGGTAATTGTATTTTGTGGATTGCGTCTCAGACAATGCTCATTGTGTTAGTTAATTGCATCTCAGACAATGCTCATTGTATTTTGTTTATTGCGTTACAGACAGAGGGAAGGGGATTTTGTGTACAATTGCTGGGGAGGTTTGAATACTGTAAATGCATGTGATTGGCTGTATTTACAAAACCCTGTGGGTGGTGGCCTTTTTGGAAGATGTGTATAAAATGCATGTGTGTTAGAATAAAGTGGTTGCTTTTATACCTTCATGAAGTTTTGGCTCATGTTTAGGGAATGCGATAACTACACTCTTGGGGATTGCTATATCACAATACTCCCCTGAGTATAAGCTCTTGTAAGAGCTTGTTCATGGTTCCTGCTCTCTGGATGTAGGAGAGGTTCACCCACTGGAAGCTGAAGCCCAGTCTTGGATCCAGCGTGGGTGTAGGACGGTGAGACCCCAACCAAGCTGCGGCGGTTCGTGGGGTCTGCAGTGCGTACGGTGTCAAGTGGAGTGCTTGGAGTCCTCTGGAAGCACTAAGAGCATATATCGACGGAGGTACCCGGTCAGGGTGCTAGGCGTTCCGTTACAGCACTATTATGGGGGGATCCGTGGATGGCACTATTATGGAGGGGATCTGTGGATGGCACTATTATGGGGGGATCTGTGGATGGCACTATTATGGGGAGGATCTGTGGATGGCACTATTATGGGGGGGATCTGTTGATGGCACTATTATGGGGGGGATCTGTTGATGGCACCGTTATGGGGGATCTGTTGATGGCACTGTTATGGGGGGGATCTGTGGATGGCACTGTTATGGGGGGGATCTGTGGATGGCACTGTTATGGGGGGGGATCTGTGGATGGCACTGTTATGGGGGGGGATCTGTGGATGGCACTGTTATGGGGGGGATCTGTGGATGGCACTATTATGGGGGGATCTGTGGATGGCACTATTATGGGGGATCTGTGGAGTACACTGTTATGGGAGAGGGATCTGTGGATGGCACTGTTATGGGGAGGGGGATCTGTGGATGGCACTGTTATGGGGAGGGGGATCTGTGGATGGCACTGTTATGGGGAGGGGGATCTGTGGATGGCACTGTTATGGGGAGGGGGATCTGTGGATGGCACTGTTATGGGAGGGGGATCTGTGGATGGCACTGTTATGGGAGGGGGATCTGTGGATGGCACTGTTATGGGAGGGGGATCTGTGGATGGCACTGTTATGGGAGGGGGATCTGTGGATGACACTGATGGGAGGGGGATCTGTGGATGACACTGTTATGGGAGGGGGATCTGTGGATGACACTGTTATGGGGGATCTGTGGATGACACTGTTATGGGGGATCTGTGGATGACACTGTTATGGGGATCTGTGGATGACACTGTTATGGGGAGGGGGATCTGTGGATGGCACTGTTATGGGGAGGGGGATATGTGGATGGCACTGTTATGGGGAGGGGGATCTGTGGATGGCACTGTTATGGGGAGGGGGATCTGTGGATGACACTGTTATGGGGAGGGGGATCTGTGGATGACAATGTTATGGGGAGGGGGATCTGTGGATTACAATGTTATGGGGAGGGGGACCTGTGGATGACTATGCTATGGGGTGGATCTATGGATGACACTATATAGAATCTTATGCTATATGTGTCATCCACAGATCTCCCCCATAGCAGTGTCATCCACAGATCCCCCTCCCCATAACAGGGCCATACACAGACCGCCCCCCTCCCCATAACAGCCTTGGCCCCGCTGCTCACAGAAGTATTCCTTAACCGGCAGTAACTTTTACTTTAAATCACCGCATCTTCTTTTACCTTACAATGAAGCTCCAGTAACAGGGAGAGCGGGCGGCGGCGTAACGTCACTTACTCACGTGACGCGCCTGCTCCACCTACTTTACGAATGAAGCAGGCAGAGCATGCGCGTCACGTAAGTGAAGTTACGCCGCCGCCCGCTCTGCCTGTTACTGGAGCTTCATTGTGAGGTAATAAAGATGCGGTGATCTAAAGTTCAAGGACCCGCAGGCATAGCGCCTGACCGCCCGCATAGCAACGAATCGGCCGATTATTCGATAACACGATTCGTTGACAATGAATCCCGTTATCGAATATTATCAATTACTTCGAATAATTGTTGCAGCCCTAGATTTCATAGAAAAAGAAGTTAGAATTTATTGGAGACGAGTCCTGGACTCCTTTCCAGTGGCATCAGGAACATGAGCAGTGAAGCGAGATGTGCATCTGCCCGTACTCTCTGGAGAGGAGTACCATCATCTCCAGTAAACATTACCATAACTTCTTTTGCTAGGTAATCCTGTAACGGACCAGTTTCATAGCAGTCTAAACTCCAGCTGTGTAATGGCATGCTGGTGATTTAGCGGCCCCCAAAAAAGTGAAAAGTGGCTGCATCACTTATTGAAAGATTCATACTCACCCAACGCCTATTGCTCTGTTCCTGCATGCTGGCTCCTGCTAGCCCAACCTTGAGTCACAGGCTTGTTTTCTTCTGGTTGGGTACGGACAGCGTCACATATGCCACTGGAGCCAATGACTGGCGTCAGCGGTGATGTATCCCCAAACGACCACTAAAGCCAATCATTGTCTGCAGTGGTGCTTGTGACCATGTCCATAACAGGCCAGAAGAAAATATTCTGCAAAGTACGGCCACAGCACTCATCCACTAAATGGCTTTTATGGGTGCGCGTCCCCAATTGATTCCAATAAGCTGGAGACCATAAATTGGCGGCTGCTAAACTAAGCTAATACTTACAACATTAATCTCTGCAACCACTTTTAAAATGCGTATTCAGGAGATTTGTAGTTCCTTCCAAAAGAAATAAAAAAAAGTTTTTCACAGCTTCACCTGAATTTGCGTAATCCAGACACTCCCGTAATGTGAAGGAAAAGACAGCACGGATGAATCCCCCAATCTGGGGTCATGAGAGACTTCAGTAACAAATTTTCAATGGATCCAGCGCCTTGGAATTTACAATAAAAAGTAACTTAATCATGTAAATGTAAAAGAACTCCTTGGTGTCCTCAGGTGGGCGCGTTTCGAGCAGATTGTGCTTCATTAAGCCCATGACACTTAAAACGTGGGGACACCTTGGAGTTCTTTTAATCATGCAAATAAAAGTTACGTTTTATTCTAAATTCCAAGGAGCTGGATCCATTGAAAATTCATTACTGAAGTTCCAAAGGAATTGTATCATAAAGGTACCATTTAAGATTATAGATAAGCTGCGTCACTCACAGTATTATACACTGCACAAATACGAGTAACACGGGTATGGTCTTTGCGCAGGATAGGCCCACGATGCTTCCCCTGAGTGGCCTCCAATAGTAGATGGTGAGGGACTGCAGATGGCATTTCACGGTGAGGTAGCAATTAGTCAAATCTAAAGCCCAGAACCAGTGCCATCTTCACGAACGAACAGGAACCAAGGTGCGGCAGATTAGAGGATGCTTCAATCACAAAGGGACAGTTGCATACCAACACCTGTCCCTTTAAGATGTTTGCCACCCTATGGAAGGCATGGCAGCAGCGGAAAGATAAGGACAAGGGCTCACAGGCAGGCGCTCTTTAGTATGAAGAATGGAACGCTATCTTTACTATAACTGACGTAGGGTAGGTATTAGCAGTCAGTCTTCTCAGCTTTTTTTGGTCCTTACTTAAGTTCCTTGGACAGTGTCATCTATGATGGAGAACCGTCTGCAATAAACAATTAGGTTATATTTTTTCCTTAATACCATGCATTAGTTAGATTTCACGCTTGCTCCGCAGGAAAATAAAAGCTGTAGGAAGTCAAGAAATCCTTCAATTTGTATAGCTTAGAGACAGCAGATGGGTTTATTCTAACCAGTTTATAGCACATTGCATTGACAGCTACCCAGGGCGATCTCCAGGTGAACGCGTCTCTGAAATCCCATCACTGCCTAGCAGAAAGTGCTGCAAGACCTTGAAAAATTAATTTAAAATCTAAATGTTGCTGGAAGAAAAAATAAAGCATGCAGTCAATTATATTCAATTCTACTCAAATTTTCACTGGGATTAGAAAAAAAAGAAAATTATAAGAGATCTTTATTCATATTGGAAATTACATTACTACAAGATGCACGGCTGGAAATACTTGAAAAATTCTAAACCTAATCGGCGGTAAGAGGGGAGAATATGTTCAGTGCGGCATAGGAATGTGATGGAATAAGAAAACGGATCAAAAACTTTCTATTTTCCGCCAGTTTGGAGACTCAACACTTAAAATATTATATAACTCTTTCCCCAACTCCGAAACAGTATAGCTTGCTGTGCTACACTCCGTAGTTACCATGCACTGCAATGGGAGCTTCTGAAACAGTGGGCCGCCGGCCTGCCCCTCTGTTTTCCGGCCACCTGCTGGTTGGGGCTTAGTCTCATATCGCCTTTAAAAGGAGTTGTTCCACAAAAAAGAAATTCAAAATTTTTTAAACCAGCACCTGGATCTGAATATTTTTACAAATAAATGTAATAAAAATTAAGCATAGCCACTGAGTTATTCACTAAAATGCATCTGTATAGCGCCACCTGCTGTATGTTCTTTTCTTTATTTTTCCGCACTACCTGACTGAGTTGGTCACATGCCCTCAGTTTAAATCTTGAATGGTCACCAGCCATATCTGCTGTTAGAAGCTGTGACAGTGAAAGAGCTGCAACAGAAAGGACATGCCCCCTGAGCTTTGATAGGGAGAAAGGACACAGCCCCTTAACTACCAGCCTGAAAAATCTAGCAGAACAACTAGAGAAATGAATGGGGAGATCTCTGGTTCCATGTGAGGTACAGGGACGGTTCTATCTTCAGTAGAAAGAGATGGTAATGTACTATATGGGGTCTGATTTTCATTTATTACATCAATCATGGCAAAACCCACTACAACCTACTGTAGTACATGACTTGGAAGCTCGAGGATAACACCTGACATCCAACGCCAACCATCGACATTTAATGCTGACCTTCTGATGCTAATCAGAGTCATACAGTGGGATGCGAAGGTTTGGGCAACCTTGTTAATCGTCATGATTTTCCTGTATAAATCGTTGGTTGTTACGATAAAAAATGTCAGTTAAATATATCATATAGGAGACACACACAGTGATATTTGAGAAGTGAAATGAAGTTTATTGGATTTACAGAAAGTGTTTAAACAAAATTAGGCAGGTGCATATATTTGGGCACTGTTGTCATTTTATTGATTCCAAAAACTTTAGAACTAATTATTGGAACTCAAATTGGCTTGGTAAGCTCAGTAACCTCTGACCTACATACACAGGTGAATCCAATTATGAGAAAGAGTATTTATGGGGGTCAATTGTAAGTTTCCCTCCTTTTAATTTTCTCTGAAGAGTAGCAACATGGGGGTCTCAAAACAACTCTCAAATGACCTGAAGACAAAGATTGTTCACCATCATGGTTTAGGGGAAGGATACAGAAAGCTGTCTCAGGGATTTCAGCTGTCTGTTTCCACAGTTAGGAACACATTGAGGAAATGGAAGACCACAGGCTCAGTTCAAGTTACGGATCGAAGTGGCAGAGCAAGAAAAATCTCGGATAGACAGAAGCGACGAATGGTGAGAACAGTCAGAGTCAACCCACAGACCAGCACCAAAGACCTACAACATCATCTTGCTGCAGATGGAGTCACTGTGCATCGTTCAACCATTCGGCGCACTTTACACAAGGAGATGCTGTATGCGAGAGTGATGCAGAGGAAGCCTTTTCTCTGCCCACAGCACAAAAAGTGCCGCTTGAGGTGGGCTAAAGCACATTTGGACAAGCCAGCTTCATTTTGGAATAAGGTGCTGTGGACTGATGAAACTAAAATTGAGTTATTTGGCCATAACAAGGGGCGTTATGCATGGAGGAAAAAGAACACAGCATCCCAAGAAAAACACCTGCTACCTACAGTAAAATATGGTGCTGGTTCCATCATGCTGTGGGGCTGTGTGGCCAGTGCAGGGACTGGGAATCTTGTCAAAGTTGAGGGACGCATGGATTCCCCTCAGTATCAGCAGATTCTGGAGACCAATGTCCAGGAATCAGTGACAAAGCTGAAGCTGCGCCGGGGCTGGATCTTTCAACAAGACAACGACCCTAAACACTGCTCAAAATCAACTAAGGCATTTATGCAGAGGAACAAGTACAACGTTCTGGAATGGCCATCTCAGTCCCCAGACCTGAATATAATTGAAAATCTGTGGGGTGACTTAAAGAGAGCTGTCCATGCTCGGAAGCCATCAAACCTGAATGAACTAAAGATGTTTTGTAAAGAGGAATGGTCCAAAATACCTTCAACCAGAATCCAGACTCTCATTGGAACCTACAGGAAGCGTTTAGAGGCTGTAATTTCTGCAAAAGGAGGATCTACTAAATATTGATTTCATTTCTTTTTTGTGGTGCCCAAATTTATGCACCTGCCTAATTTTGTTTAAACAATTATAGCCCACTTTCTGTAAATCCAATAAACTTCATTTCACTTCTCAAATATCACTGTGTGTGTCTCCTATATGATATATTTAACTGACATTTTTTATCGTAACAACCAACGATTTATACAGGAAAATCATGACGATTAACAAGGTTGCCCAAACTTTCGCATCCCACTGTATATCAACATCGGCGGTCAGAGTCGCATGTCAGCTTCTGGAGTCAGAAGAGTCAAGTATTACAGTCAGGGTGCGTAATTTGCCTGAAGATTACATTACTATGCTATTTGATTATGTCCTAGGAAGGACACTGTAAATGTACAGTGTCAATAGGGTGCGTCCCTAAACAATCTGATTAGCTTGGAAATTGAGTCTGTGGTGACATACCATCTCTGGAGTGGTATGGCAGCACCCAGACATTTCCAGGAAGATCAGAGGAATAACATAGCACAGAGTTGCAAGATGCAAGAGAAGATCATTCAGAATTTACGTACAAAAAAAAAAAATGGACATTTTAAGAGAGCTGAATGGTCCTCTTTAAAACCCAAGTTCAGTGATAAAGTAGCTATAGTCATATGTACCGTAACAGATACAACATGCCATGGAACATTGTGGCTATCATTTTCTTGTGCGATGCCCTCTTCTGCTCCAAATGTGGTCTTCCTGCCTGACGTGGTCAATAAGGTGACATCACTTGCTGTCTAAGACAGAGTCTAATCTTCCAACCAGAGGCGTAGCTAGAACTAACTGGGCCCCACAGCAAATTTTTGTATGGGCTCTGCCCACATCGGACCGGTCACTGTCCATCATGAGAACGGAGGAGGGGAAAGGTGGAGCAATATCACTGATGTCAAGTCAGTGACAGAGGTGCAAGTGCAGGAGAAGGCAGCTGCTCTGACCCCTTGGGGCCCAGGTGATGAAGTACTGTGACTGCTCCCAGGCCCCTTCTGAGCTCGGGTCCCGAAGCAGCTGCTTCCCTGATAGCTATGCCACTGCTTCTAACATACTTAAAGGGGTTCTCCAGATTTTTCTATCCTCTGGACAGGTCATCAGTTTCTGATCAGTGGGGTTCTGACTCCCCAGACCAACGATTAGCAGTGAGAAGACAGTTTTCCCTAGGCCAGTGACTTCACGTTCAGCAATCACGTGGCCTAGGTGCTGCTCAGTCCCATTCAAATGAATGGGGCTGAGTAGCGATAACAAGCACAGCCACTATACAACGTACAACGCTGATACTGATCAGTGGAAAGTTAGAAAACCCCAGGCGTTACACAGGAGACAAAACCATGTCTTCATTCTTTCCTTTGTGTGTGGTACTGCAGCTCAGCCCTATTCAATTCAATGGAGCAGAGTTGCAAAACCAGACGCATTGATGGGTGTGGTGCTATGGCCAAAATTGGTAAATTTGAGTTTTTAAGAGAGATTTAGGCTTTATGTTTTTTCTTAAAGTGTAAGGCTCTGTTCACATCATGTTTATGACCACCATTTAATGTATTCACTGGAAAAAGCTCCCAATGTATAGGTTAACCGATTATAAATAGCGAGTTCCTCTAATGATATACTATACAGGCTGCTCCAATATCTCCAAATCAAACTGCCTAATAGTAAATCTGTCTTAGTGGTCAATAAACTGGTAAATTACTGGACTTGGTGCTGACTAGGATTGTTGACAGACATTTGTACCCATTGCTGTACTTCATGACGGACGAAGCTGAAAATCCCCATTCGACACCACTTTGATGACCAGAAAATTGGCAGAACATGAATTGTGGGCCCAATTTTCTTCAACTCAACTGAATACCGCAATTTACCTGGACATCATTTTACAACCAAATGCGGATCCACCGCCGCTTCTAAATGTAAGACTACTTCCTAGCTGTCTTACATTTAGACCCTTTTCTATGGCCCGACCCCTTCGCCGCCCACACCACACCCACAATTTTAGACTTGCTGTGTGCAGGGCAAAGTCGCAGATAGCGGCGCAACGGTTAGACTAATATTGGTGTATTTCAGTATAATAAATAACCCCCATACTATCCAATCATAGTACAGAATACGCAAGTCGCTGTTACTCCAATCAGTAAGTATGTGATAGTTCAGTATCTAAAGAACCATTATAACCTCCATATTTTTTAGGGGATCATTTTTATATTGGATTCTTGTTTAGTAATAACCATAATACCTTGCATATACAGTATGGATCCATTTATATATTAGCTGCTGGGCCAATATCATATATATACTGTATATATATATATATATATATATATATATATATGTGCAGAACATATTTTACATATTTAAATTTTTTTAATTTTGTATTCTATTATCAAATATTCCTGATTAATATATAATATATCCCTAGAGGAACTCATTATTTTTAATCAGTATATTGAACTTTTTCCTTTCTGTTGGCACCAGAAAAGTAAGAATCCTTGGTTAAATTTTCATTCTTGTTATTCTATATCCCAAGTGAGCCGTTTTTCTGTTTTATACATTAACCGGATGCTTTTGATAGATGCCATCTATGGCATCTGTCACCCATAGGGACCTGTAAGAAGATGGATGTCACATGTAAACATTTTTATTTTTTTTACTGGATACCGTGGCATGGAATAGCGTAGTCCATGCTTTCTTTTTTTTTCAGTACTGTGACATACTAACAGATGGTGGCCTCCCACTAATGAATATACCATGTACATCCTTGCAAATGTGATGTGAAGTTAGTTACATAGCCTGTCATTTCACAAGACCTCTGACACATCAGAGACATTTCGGATGTTTGATCAGTGGGGATCAAGGGCTTCTTCAGCTGTGATCAGCTCTGCTCGGTGTAGAGTGCATACACTGCTAACCCCATCTCTCCAAGGAGAGCCGATCATAGCCAGACTTTCAGTGCTGAGAGGATCCCTTCTGCCCTTCACTTCAGTGATCCAGACCCCACCAGTCAAAACTTCTGGCGTATCATTGCCACAAAAAGAACGTTAAGGGGGGTTGTGCAAAACCATGTGTCAGTTATTACTGGGCCACCAAATGGTAACAAGATAAGCTTTGATGGTCATGTCAAACTAATCAGTTTGAGGAGGCAAGTTCTAGACTTGACAGCGGCGAATCAATGGATGTTGTATATCTGGACTTCTCCAAAGCATTTGACACTGTACCACATATATAAAATGAGAACGCTCGGACTGGGAGAAAATGTCTGTATGTGGGTAAGTAACTGGCTCAGTAATAAAAAACAGAGGGTGGTTGTTAACGGTACACACTCAGATTGGTCACTGTCACTAGTGGGGTACCTCAGGGGTCAGTACTGGGCCCTATTCTCTTCAATATATTTATTAATGATCTTGTAGAAGGCTTGCATAGTAAAGTATCAATTTTTGCAGACGACACTAAACTGTGTAAAGTAATTAACATGGAAGAGGACAGTATACTACTACAGAGGGATCTGGATAGATTGGAGGCTTGGGCAGATAAGTGGCAGATGAGGTTTAACACTGACAAATGTAAAGTTAACACTGACATGGAAAAGGATCTAGGAATTTTAATAAACAGCAAACTAAGCTGCAAAAACCAGAGTCAGGCAGCTGCTGCCAAGGCCAATAAGATAATGGGTTGCATCAGAAGGGGCATAGATGCCCGTGATAAGAACATAGTCCTACTACTTTACAAATCACTAGTCAGACCACACATGGAGTACTGTGTACAGTTCTGGGCTCCTGTAAACAAGGAAGACATAGCAGAGATGGAGAGGGTCCAGAGGAGGGCAACTAAAGTAATAACTGGAATGGGGCAACTACAGTACCCTGAAAGATTATAAACATTAGGGTTATTCACTTTAGAAAAAAGACGACTGAGGGGAGATCTAATAGCTATGTATAAATATATCAGGGGTCAGTATAGAGATCTCTCCCATCATCTATTTATCCCCAGGACTGTGACGAGGGGACATCCTCTGCGTCTGGAGGAAAGAAGGTTTGTACACAAACATAGAAGAGGATTCTTTATGGTAAGAGCAGTGAGACTATGGAACTCTCTGCCTGAGGAGGTGGTGATGGTGAGTACAATAAAGGAATTCAAGAGGGGCCTGGATGTATTTCTGGAGCGTAATAATATTACAGGATATGGCTACTAGAGAGGGGTCGTTGATCCAGGGAGTTAAGCTACTTTCACACTCGTGTTTTGTGCGGATCAGTCATGGACGGATCCCTTCAGATAATACAACCGTCTGCATCCGTTCAGAACGGATCCGTTTGTATTATCTTTAACATAGCCAAGACGGATCCATCTTGAACACCACTGAAAGTCAATGGAGGACGGATCCATTTTCTATTGTACCAGGTTGTGTCAGTGAAAACTTACATTGTGTGCCAGGACGGATCCGTTTGGCTCAGTTTCATCAGACGGAATGGAGACTGGTCGGAGGCAAACTGATGCATTCTGAGCGGATCCTTTTCCATTCAGAATGCATTAGTGCAAAACTGATACATTTTGGACCGCTTGTGAGAGCCCATGATGGATCTCACAAATGGAAAGCCAAAATGCTAGTGTGAAAGTAGCCTTATTCTGATTGCCTGACTGGAGTAGGGAAGGAATTTTTTTTCCCCTATAATGAGGAAAATTGGCTTCTACCTCACAGGGGATTTTTGCCTTCCTCTGGATCAACTTGCAGGATAACAGGCCGAACTGGATGGGCAGATGGCTTTTTCAGCCTTATAAACTATGTCACTATATTGGTCACTGTCATTGATTTCCTCGTTCCTGTATTACTGTTTGTTCAGATTAGATTGCCATCAGGAATGTGTTACAATGTGAAATATGGAGTGTTTACAAGGGCTTTTACTTCTCAATGAAAAAGAAGAATCTCCTTTACTGCACATTGCTGATTTCACATTACAAAAGAAAGTGATAAGATGGCAAGGATATAACATGGGTGTATTATAAGAGGACCTTTCAAGCTCTGCTCTTATCTTTGGCCACCGCTAGAATAAGCTGACCTTAAAGCTCACTAATCCACCATCATGCGCTGGGAGTGTTCAGAGCAGAAGATAAAATGCTTATAACTGCCGCCTTAAAGAAACTGGATCATAGCATTGCACACAGTCAATAGACAAGATTTTATTTTATACAGTACCGACTTAGGGCTCATGCACACAAACGTGTGCCGCCCCGGCCAGTGCTGTGCACGCACTACTTTTTTGCAGGACAGAAAACCCACGGAAGCACTGTAGTGCTTCCATTCCATGCCTCTGTTCCGCCCTGTACTGTATCTCCCGGATTGCAGACCCATTCAAGTGAATATGGTTCATGAGGCTTTAAAAAAGGGTTTTCCGAGATTGTTGACTTACGGTATGACCTATCCTCTGGATAGGCAATCAGTGTCTAATCTGAGAGAGTCCGACACTCGAGACCCCTGCCGATCAGTTTTGCAGACAAGAATAGGACTTTCACAGCCTATTTCACAATGTTTTGTGGATCCACAATTTGGAGACCACAAATCACATACGCTCGTGTGCATGAGACCTTAACCTGTGATCGCCAATGAGCCTTTTTTACAGCGGTCAAAACGAGCCTTGAGCTAGGCCACCTCCTTTTGATGGAGGCTAGTCTAAGCAATGCATGGGTTTCCCATGTACCAAAGAGCAGGAGCCCCGCTCTCTCGTGATAGCCGGGCTCCTGCTCAAATTGCCAGGATCAGCAGAAGAGCGGATACGGGGCGTTTAGCTTCTTAGATACTGCGGTCAATGGTGGTTTAAAGAGAGGAGGCTCCCTTTCTCAGGCTCTGGCCCACCGAGAGTGAAATTTCAGGGTGCCAATGTCCACATAGCAGCCGGGGTCTAATGAAGGCCCCTAGCTTGCCTGCAATCTATGCTCATCATGCTGCGCCTCTCCGGGGCAGCCTGAAAGTATAGAACTGACAGTATAATACACTGTACTGTATAAGCAATACAGTGTATTACAAAGTATTAGAATATCACCCTTCAAAACCCCTTGTGGCAGTAGTAAATGGTTAAAGAAAAGTTAAAGTAGAAAAAAATGCTTTTTAATAGAAAAAAAGCAAAAATAAAATCCTCTCCACATATTTGGTATCACCATGTTCATATTAACCTGCAATTACATAATCATGAATGCCATAAAAAAAAAAAAAAAAAACACGTATAAAAAGTATAAAGAGTGATGCAAAAATGTTGTACTCCAAAATGATGCCAATGAACAACAAGACATCCTGCTAAACTCAAGCCCTCACACATACGGTATGTTAGCGCTCATGCACAAGAACGGGTCCCGGCCGGGCCCGTATTAAGGCCCGCAATCTACGGGACCCAGTCACTTGAATAGGTCCGCAATCCGGAAGGTGTTGGTGCAGAACTGAGGTAATGGAAGCACCATTGAGTACTTCTGTGGGGTTGCTGTCTGTGCCTCCGCACCGCAAAAAAATAGAATATGTTCTATTTTTTTGCGGTGCGGATGGATCACTTGAATAGGTCTAGATCCGTCTGCGGCAGTCACACGGAATTTGCCCGTGCATTGGGGACTGCAAATTGTGGTCCTCAATGCATGGAACGGCCAGGCAACGGCAGTGTGCATGAGCCCTGAAAAGAAAGAAAAAAAAAAGAAAAAAAATTATGGATCTTGGGAAGTAAAGCTACAAAATGTTATTTTTTATCGTGTATTAAAATAAGGGGGGGAAAAACTATATTATTTGGTATTGCTGTAAAAAACAAAGTTATACCAGGACCTCTAAACAATATGAAATAAAGTACAGGGGCATGCTACCACGGGTGCAATGTAAAAGCAGACAAACACTTATGAGGGTTATTTAGTAACATAAATACGTCTATATTCGCCATATTTCTGGCGCACATTGCGTCACAAAGGTTCTTTGCGCTGCAATCTGTGACTTCTCCCCGCTCTTGCCAGGTCTAAAAAAAAAGTGGGCGAGGCGTGGGCAGGCCCGTCTCATTCATCATTTTCTATGCCTGTTTAAGGCCTCATGCACACGACCGTTGTTGTGTTCCGTTCCGCAAAATGGGGTTCCGTTGTTCCGTGATCCGTTTTTGTTTCCATGTGTCTTCCTTTATTTTTGGAGGATCACCAGACATAAAGGAAAGTTTAAAAAAATCTAAGACAGGTTTGCCATGCAAATGATAGGAAAAAAAACGGGCACGGACGCGGATGACAATCTTGCGTGCCTCTGTGTTTTTTAGCGGTCCCATTGACTTGAATGGGTCTGCGAACAGTTTTCCGCGAAAATAATAGGACAGGTTATATTTTTTTGACGGACTGGAATCACGGACGCGGATGAAAATCAATGGGTCCGCAGAAAATCACGAAAAACGGAACAACGGACACGGAATAAAATAACGGTCGTGTGCATGAGGCCTAAGGTATACAAAATGGTCAAAATGGCAAGGGAGCTGGTGTAGATTTAGAAGCGGCGGTGGATGCACCGAAGTTATGTAGAGTCAAAAGTTCATTAGTAAGTTCTATGTACCTGAAAATGGTGCTATATAGATCTTTCCATGCAATGATGAAAAATATGAATAAAATCGTTTGGTCACCAAGCCCCACATTCAGGTGAAAAGATTCCAATAAGGGGCACATTTACATGTGATAGTAGATTTGTGATTTACATTCTCAAGTGTCCATGTGGATTGTTCTATGTGGGGGAAACCTCGATGAGAATGAAGGACAGACTGAGTAAACACAAGTCTACTATCAGAAAAGGTAATTTATTACTTCCAGTACCCCTTCATTTTCACAACAAAAAAATAATAATATTGCACAACTGCGGTATCAAATTATTGAGGGTGTTTCGTTACCCTGTCGTGGGGTTGACAGAAATAAATTGTTACTAAAGAGAGAGGCCTACTGGATCCATCGTTTACAAACGATAGAACCCAGGGGCCTCAATCGTGAATACAATGTATCTTGTTTTCTTTGATGTATTCTGCCTTTTATATATTATATTTTATTTGTAATAATTAAGTATATAGTTTATGAATGTATTTTCTTTTTCCCTAGCGGAATTGATTACCAAACGGATTGGATAATACCCCACTATATACTTTTCATTATATTGCCTATTGTCGTCACTGAGGGGGAGGAGTCTTGCTGATGATGTCATTTCCTCTGTATTTCATTTGTCTATTTAAAAGAGCCTATGTGAGATGTTTGTACATAGTCTGAAGAAAGCACACTGGTGCTGAAACGCGTCACTGTGATATAATATGTGACCAATAAATCCAATTCACTGATTGAAATCCTGCGAAGTGCCGGTCTTATTGTCACATTGTTTCTCTGGACGCCAATCCACTGACACGTGCACCGCAACTCCAAAATAAGGTAGTGCCTGTTATCTATTGAAACACATCACACACCATGCTACATACATCACATCCTGCTTATACATTACACACATCCATACATCACACACTGTGCTGTCACTTTGTACTGCACGTCAAACTGGATGTCCTGGTTTGGCAGTAGTTACCCACCACTCCAGAATGCAGCTCCACTGCCGCCATGTTTGCAGGTGTCTCCAGGCAGAGCTCACCGCTCCCCCCTACTCTCCTGTTACAGCAACTGCTCAGGAGCTAATCCCTCTTTCCGTGTCAATTACAGCTATTATTCAGGGCACGATGGCACTCCCTATCTGGCAGCCGCCTAAACCGACCAATAACAAAACTCCTTTCTGCCCGGAGCTTTGTTATTAGATATTTCAGGCACCGGCAGCATCGCTGCGCCCTGCGCTCATGAATGGCAGGGAGAGGTTTAACACATATTGATATGTTTTTTTAGGAAGTAAAATGACCTGAACAGACATCTTTGACACTTGCACAGGCGTCATTGCAGACTGCAGTTTTGAAGAATAAAATACTAAAGAGTTCCACTTCAGTGTGTTAACTTGGCTTCCAAAATTCCTTAGATCTTAATCAAACCCAGAATCTGTGAGATGTGCTAAGGCTGCACCGCATAGTTTACAGGACTTACTGATGACCTATCCTAGGGCTATATTCACATGGCTGCCTTTCTGAAAAATGCCCCCCCGCCCTTGAAAAAGGACAAAATAGAACATGTCCTATTTTTGACATCCAGCATTTACAATCCGTTGATCGGCTGCACCTTTAGATGGGCAGATTATCGGGAATGTTCATCCCTGATAATCTTCCTGCCAATCGGGTCATGAAAACCCGCCATAAGGCTGCTTTCAGACAGTCAATGTTTGGTCAGTGATTTCCATTGTGAACCAAAACTCTGATGCAGGTCAAAAACATAACAGGTGCAAATCTTTTCATTATACCTTATTTCTGTGTAGTCTCCGATTCTGGTTTTATCTCGCAATCAATGATGGAAATCACTGATCGTGAGCTAAAAATCACCTACCATTTTTATTACCTCATCTCTGTGGAGCCTCCACTCCTCACAATCACTGACGTGTGAGTTAGCCCTAAGGATAGCTCATCAATATCAGAATTGCAGGGGTCCGACCAGAGGTCGCAATAACGCCTGTACAAGCGTCATAGACGCCTGTTCAGGCCATTTTACTCCCTGGAAAAAGTCTAAGGCATACCGATACGCCTTAGACTTTTCCCTGCTATTCATAAGTGTAGTGAATGCTGTGAACGGCGCAGGCAGCGCAGCAATGCTGCTGCTGCCTGAGACAACCAATAACAAGGCTCCTTACAGTGAGGAGCTTTGTTATTGGTCAGTTTGAGCGGGCTGCCGGAGCTTAGGACACACCGCTCTGAAGAGGGAGGAAGGAGGCGCGCGATCCTCACTGGCGGGGTAAGGGGTGGTCTGAGTGCCTTGTTTTTACCCTATAGTGATGAGTCTGAAGCGCTCCTCCCTGCTGAGCGCGGTAGTGAAGACGGCCTCAATAGAAGATCTAGGGGACAGTCTTCACTACCGCAGTCAGCAGTGAGGAAAAGTGGCTGAGCGCTTCAGACTCCTGCTTATAGAAGTCAGCGGGGGTCCCAGCGCTGGACACGCCAACAGGAGACCTCCATAACGACAGACCTGTCACCCGTAGACCTCTGTCACCTGTCAGCTTTCCTATGAATCCATCAAGGATTCATTGCAGCATGTTCCATCAGACGCTTATAAGGATTTCTTCTGTAATGCGGTGCCTCCAGGACATAGTCCCTCTGCCAAGCACATGAAGTACTTCACTGTAAAACTGTATAATCCAATAATCACAGCGGTGGTGGCTTTTTTGTGGCATGAGATAGGGCAATGGGTCATGAAAGACAAACTCCCCTTTATAGCATGACACAAAATGACAGCCTCTAGATCAGGGATAAGCAACCTCCAGCACTCCAGCTGTGCTGAAACTACAACTCCCAGTATCCTCCTTTCACTTTGGGAATTACAAGAACAGCTGAGCAAGTGTGCATGCTGGGAGTTGTAGTTTCACAGCAGCGCTGGAGTGCCAAAGGTTGCTGCTCCCTAGATCAGTGGTTATCACTGCGCGATGTCATCATCCAGATCCACAACATGTGACTGTGGCCCTGCAAGGTATGTGCCCGGGTCTTTCGCTTGTGCCCTTGGCACCAGCATGCACCTCCATCCATTGTGCCTGTGTCCTGCTCCGCCAGTGCCTCAGGTCTCTTCAGAGTCTACCAACAGCCCCGGTGGCACGACATACCCACCTGAGAGCTCATCTACATACAAGTATGTAACTTTGGTGGGCAGCAATGGCCACGTGATGGATGGCAAACCCCAGTGACTAGCAGCACAGAAACAGCAGCAAAAATTAAAGGGATTGTCCCAAGATCAACACTATTTACCTGTCCATACATGACCCAGAGAACACTAGAACGTGGTAACCAAGGTGGGACCCCCAGCGATCATGTACTTGAAGGGGACATGTCTGTTTTAGTAATGACTTGCATTTCCCATGCAATAACAATTCTGGGGAGTCAATTCTTGTGACTCTATATTGTACCATTCCTCTATTATTCCTACTAGAACTTATGAACTAATTGCTAGTAGTCTGCAATAAAGGTCCAGCTGGATGTTACCAGTTGACAGCACTGATTGAATAATATCAGGCTGTGCAGTGACACCCCCATCTGGACCTTCACTGCAAACTACCAGCAAGTCATTCATAACTAATAACAGGAATAACAGAGGAATGGTGCAACATAAAGTCATAAGAATAGATCCTCCAGGATTGTTATTACATGTGGGGGTGAAAGTAGTTACCAAAACAGACTAATCAGGAGAGGTGAGGGGTCCTTTTTTAACGACAGGTGATAAATATCCATCTTAGGAAAAACCCTTTAAACCTCATAAAATCACTGCAACAGTGACCTCAGTGGTGCCGACCCCCCTCAGAGCAACAGGGACCTCAGTGGTGCCGACCCCCCTCAGAGCAACAGGGACCTCAGTGGTGCCGACCCCCCTCAGAGCAAGTGACCTCAGTGGTGCCGACCCCCTCAGAGCAAGTGACCTCAGTGGTGCCGACCCCCTCAGAGCAAGTGACCTCAGTGGTGCCGACCCCCCTCAGAGCAACAGTGACCTCAGTGGTGCCGACCCCCCTCAGAGCAACAGGGACCTCAGTGGTGCCGACCCCCCTCAGAGCAAGTGACCTCAGTGGTGCCGACCCCCTCAGAGCAACAGTGACCTCAGTGGTGCCGACCCCCCTCAGAGCAACAGGGACCTCAGTGGTGCCGACCCCCCCTCAGAGCAACAGGGACCTCAGTGGTGCCGACCCCCCTCAGAGCAAGTGACCTCAGTGGTGCCGACCCCCTCAGAGCAAGTGACCTCAGTGGTGCCGACCCCCTCAGAGCAACAGGGACCTCCGCTAAATGTAAAATTGTCTAAATTTGCCATTTATGCATGGAAGACAGTTCTAGATACTAGTAATGGTTTTCATGCATAAATACTGTAGCAACCCCTTAATGTTATGTAGGCCTTCGTATTAACTATTTGAATTACTGTAACTTTCGTACTCCTCATCGGCGGAAAATACTCCTCAAAAATGGTAAGAGGAGTATTTTTACTCTTCCAGAAAAAATGTAGCGCGACCTCTGGGTCCGACTCTTGGGACCACCAATCAGCTGTTTTCTGGTTTTGGCAATTGAGCTTCCTAACACAGCTAATTGGTGGAGGTTCGTAAGGATCGGTCATCTGCTGTTAATGTCTTGGGGCCTCGCTACTTTGATTGACAGGGCCCAGGCAGTTGCAAAGCAGCAAGGGAGGGTCTGGCTACAGAAATGAGTGGAGCTTAGGTGACACAAGCGCAATGGTGATGCCCTCATTGCACCAAAGGCCTAATGTGCATATTAAGAAAAAGCATCATAATTCGGGATTGGAGCCTCAGATCAACAAAATAAACAAGTTCAAGTTCTATTTTTTTGCAGTTTGCGGGCCGCAATACGGGCCACGGCCGTGTTCATTAAGCCTTAATGGTGGAACCACTCAGTTGTATGGGTGAAAAAGAGCTGGATGCCATGTTCCTTCAGACACTGGCCCCCATTTGGCAAGACAGAAGGATTATCCCTCTACCATAGAGGAAAAGAAAATGAGCGCACTCAGTACATCTTAACATTTCCATCCAAAAGCTTCAGATCACCTTGTAATGTACTTTTTAATACACTTTGTAGTTCAGAACACTGAGATGTGCAGAAAGCCAGCATTTCGGGAGTCTCAAGTACATGAAAATGAAAGCCTAATTTCCTGAAGCCGCAGACAACTGGAGGTTTTATCTTACAGAGATCCTGACAGAATGAAACCGGGCGTACCGTCTCTTGACTTTACAAGTTGACAAGTCAAAGTCCAGGTTTGTTATCGGGACAAGAACAACCTGTCACCTAAAGCCTTATTTGATTTATGGCCTGTGGTGGATAGTAATCTGCAGGCTAGATGTCCACGGTCAGGTTTTTTCCCATGCAGTTTTTAAGCCCAAACCAAGAAAAGATACAAAGAAGTATCTGCTTCTATTTACTCTCCCTTTATGATCCTCCCTTGGTTCTGGCTTCAAAAACTGCAGCAGAAATGTGAAGACGGGTCCAGACTTGAATGGAAAATCCAATTTAAAAAGAGCTTTGATCTGAGAGATGCCAAGGTCTGATGTGTGGAAATTAAAAATTACCAGGATCCCTCACTCATACAAAGGTGTTTTCCGAGTTTTTAATATCTAATTTTCAGTATCTAAAATCGGTGGGAGTCAGACACCCGGACCCCTGCCGATCTGCTTTTCCTAGCCAGTGAAGACACTGAAATGACCCCAGTCATCAAACCCCTCAGATGCCGCGTTCATCGCTGATCGTGGCATCAGAGAACCATATTAAAGCATTTTAGAGTTTGCAATAAAAAAAAAAAAAAAAAAAAGTTGTACTTGCCTCATCCATTTGATTGCGAAGAGGCTTCCGCGGGCATCTTGCGTGAAGATCCAGTGCGAAATCTCGTGCGGCGCGTGATGACATCTCGTTGGCTGCGTGGTGACGTCATTGCACACAATATTTTACACTGGATCTTCAATCCAGTGGCGTTGCTAGGGCTGGTGTCACCCGGTGCGGTAGAAAATTGTGTCTCTCCTCCCCCCCCCCCCTCCCTGAAGCAATTTTTTTTGCTATATATGGGGGCTATGGTGGTGCTACTGCCATAGGGGGCATCCGTTAGCTCAGCAGACCCCCCCTAGCAGTCAGAGCCTGGTCTCGGGAGGGGCACTTCCAGATAATTTTCTGTCCGCCACCACAAAACAATGGTGCTTATGGAACAGACTCCAAAGTGTAGCGGTATACTGTATATTGTGGGGCACAGTGTAGCGGTATATTGTGGGGCACAGTGTAGCGGTACACTGTATATTGTGTGGCACAGTGTAGAGGTATACTGTGTATTGTGTGGCACAGTGTAGAGGTATACTGTATATTGTGTGGCAGTGTAGCGGTATACTGTATATTGTGTGGCAGTGTAGCGGTATACTGTATATTGTGTGGCAGTGTAGAGGTATACTGTATATTGTGTGGCAGTGTAGAGGTATACTGTATATTGTGTGGCAGTGTAGCGGTATACTGTATATTGTGTGGCAGTGTAGCGGTATACTGTATTGTGTGGCACAGTGTAGCGGTATACTGTATATTGTGGGGCACAGTGTAGCGGTATACTGTATATTGTGGGGCACAGTGTAGCGGTATACTGTATATTGTGGGGCACAGTGTAGCGGTATACTGTATATTGTGAGGCAGTGTAGAGGTATACTGTATATTGTGTGGCACAGTGTAGCGGTATACTGTATATTGTGGGGCACAGTGTAGAGGTATACTGTATATTGTGTGGCAGTGTAGAGGTATACTGTATATTGTGTGGCACAGTGTAGCGGTATACTGTATATTGTGTGGCACAGTGTAGCGGTATACTGTATATTGTGGGGCACAGTGTAGCGGTATACTGTATATTGTGGGGCACAGTGTATACTATATGTGTATAACAAACATATTTCACATAAAAACTTAGTTACTTGGCTTGGCCCTTGGGGATCTCGGACACCATTAACACTTTGGCCGGGGGCTCGGCGGAGCTGATGTTGTGTTTTATCCTAATGAGAAAGATTTCATAATAAGGATATGGAGAAGGGGCAGAGGGATAGCAGAGCAGGGAGAGGCTGGTGCTGCTACTAGGGGGTCATACCATGGGAAAGTAATAAAGCCCACCATAATGCCCCCTCCCCCCCTAGTAGAAATAATTCTCCTTTTAATGTGACAGTGCAAAAAATACCCCCTTGTAATGCCCCCAGTTGAGCTAATGTCCCTCATAGTGCTCCCATAATGTCCCAGTATAAAATACCCCTATATAGTGCCCCCAGTGAATTCCCCCATAGTGCTCCTCTCCCCCTTCCTGCTAGTGCCCCCCATAATGTACCAGTATAAAATGTCCCATATATAGTGCCCCTGTAGATGCCCCTCAGTGTCCGGCCTCTGATAAAGTGCTAGTATCAAGTGCCTCCCCCCCCATGTCCCAGTATCATAGTGCCATTCCATCCCCCCCGAAAAGTGCCAGTATCAATTGCCTCCCCCCCCCCCCATGTCCCAGTATCATAGTGCCATGCCATCCCCCCCCCCCCCCCCCCCCATGTGCCAGTATCAGGTGCTACATCTAATACACATGACAGCTGCACCAGCACACTCAGCTCTACTATATCTCTATATATGACAGCTGCTCCAGCAAACCCAGCTCTGCTACATCTATACACATGACAGCTGCCCTAACACACCCAGCACTGCTATATCTCTATAGGACAGCTGTCCCAGCACACTCAGCTCTGCTATATCTCTATAAATGATAGCTGCCCCAGCACACCCAACTCTGCTACATCATATACACCTGACAGCTGCACACTCAGCTCTACTATATCTCTATATATGACAGCTGCTCCAGCAAACCCAGCCTGCTACATCTATACACATGACAGCTGCCCCAACACACCCAGCACTACGACATCTAATACACATGACAGCTGCACCAGCACACTCAGCTCTACTATATCTCTATATATGACAGCTGCTCCAGCAAACCCAGCTCTGCTACATCTATACACATGACAGCTGCCCCAACACACCCAGCTCTGCTACATCTATACACGACAGCTGCCCAAACACACCCAGCACTGCTACATCTAATACACATGACAGCTGGAGCAGCTGCTCATATATAGAGATATAGTAGAGCTGAGTGTGCTGGGACAGCTGTCATATAGAGATATAGTAGTGCTGGGTGTGTTAGGGCAGCTGTCATGTGTATAGATGTACAGCTATAATAGTAGAAGTCTCATAATTTTTCAGTCAGTAGCAAGGCTGCTCTTATGGCCGTGTGGTTTAATGCGTTGCCTCTGATACAGAAGGTCGTGGGTTCGAATCCCAGCAGAAGCTTTTCTGAAATACAGCTTGACTCCATATATGGACATACAGGAAGAGGCTGCATCGCAGTGCTTTGCCTCTGATACAGAAGGTCGTGGGTTCGAATCCCAGACACATCTTTCCCTCTCCCTCTGAGGACGGCAATACAAATGATTCGTAAATGTCGGCCCTGCTGGTGTCACCCCCATCAATGGTGTCACCCGGTGCGGTCCGCACCCCCCTTGCAACGCCACTGCTTCAATCACAATGCCTGCGGCGGCCTCTTGTATGAGTCAAGTATGATTTATTTTATTTTTTTTAATTGAATCATTACCACAAAGCACAAGGAAATTCAGCTTTGCGGCGAATCAAATTTATTTTGAACTTCGATTCGCTCAACACTAGAGATGACCTATCCTGAGGATAGGTCATCAAAATAAAAATTCTGGAAAACCCTTTTAAGGAGTTGTCTCACTTCAGTAAGTGGCATTTATCATGTAGAGAAAGTTATCACAAGCCACTTACTAATATATTGTTATTATCCATATTGTTTCCTTTGCTGGCTGGATTCATTTTTCCATCACAATATACATTGCTCGTTTCCATGGTGACAGACCACCCTGCAAACCATCAGTGGTGGTCGTGCTTGCACGCTATAGGAAAAAGCGCCAGCCTATGTGCGCTCCTATGGTCTCGGCCACCAGAGGCTGATGCTTTTTCCTATATTGTGCAAGCACAACCACCACTGATGGATTGCAGGGTGGTCTGTAACCATGGAAACGAGCAGTGTATAATGTGATAGAAAAATGAATCCAGCCAGCAAAGGAGGCAATATGGACAATCACAATCCATTAGTAAGTGGCCTGTATTAACTTCCTCTACATGATAAATGCCACGTACTGAACTGAGACAACCCCTTTAAGGAAGACAGATAGCACTTTCTAAGTTTGCTGTGTTTCTGGAGGTATCCTTACAAATACCTTATGTTATTAACTCTTATGTGGTGGTGTTCTGCTTTCATGTGCTAATACGAGATCAGAACTGTGTGGCTCTGGGTTTGTACATAGCATAATGTTACTTATTGGTGGGAAAGGGGTTGTTTCTGGTGTTTTTTATTTATTTCTATATGTGGTCTGTTCTAAATTTCCAATAAAAATATCTGATATTAAAAAGCTCTTTGTACATTTCAAATCAGATATTATATATTTTTTTAAATGTCTTATTTTTACGACAAAAGTATATTTGCTTGGATTTATGGGCCCAACGCCTGTTTTGTTTGACAGATTCTCAAGGGATGATTTCTGTAAAATACAGCAATATCATGTAGCCCCCAAGCCTCCAGAACCATATGGCACCTGACAGAAATCAGGAAAGGAAATTTCAAGCTGTCCCCGTAACTTCAAGCAATCAAGTCTAAGAACAAAAAAAAAAAAAAAACATTTTTAAACATTTTGTATGGAGACAGAGCTTTCTAGAGAATCTCAAAATACCAAACTAGGTGAAGATTTTAATGCTACTGGAACTCTAACATCAGACTAGCTTGAAAAGGATAACATGCCCTCTCCCTTGGAATCCATGAGAGCTACTCTCTCCATTTCCACCAAATCACATGTGAAAAATGTTTTTAAAGTGGGTCAAACCTTTAAAGGGCATCTGTCAGCAGATTTGTACCTAAAGGGCATCTGACAGGTATTGATTTGAGCCTATGAAACTGGCTGACCTGTTCCATGTGCTCTTGGCAGCTGATGGCATCTGTGTTGCTCCCATGTTCATATGTGCCCGCATGTCTGAGAAACATTATGGTTTAATATATGCAAATGAGCTTCTAGGAGCAACGGGGGTGTCTCCTTCTCCCCTGGCTGTAGCACTGTCCAATCGCAGCTCAGAGCATCACAGCCAGGGAGAAGGAGACACCCACAGAGAAAGACTGCGTCTCCTCCTTATTGCACCGATGCTCAGTATTAGCATATTGAGCGCAAAATTTGCGGGGGCCATAACAGGGCGCAGGAGCGCTATTTTAAGAAACCAGGCAGGGTGGCAGCACAGCGGGAAAAGGTACTCTTTAATTGACAGGAGCGGCACCTTTAATTGATTGAGAGAAAGAGACAGAGACCTCTAGGAGTAAAGGAAACGCCCCTATTGCCCCTAGAGGCCAAATTTGCATATATTAATAGTCAGGGTGGATTTGATTTCAATCAAACTGATTCAGTAAGGCTTGATTTAAATCATAGTTTTCTACATAAAGACAAATTCTTGCTGGTATAACTTATAATATGTAAGTAGATGAAGATTTTTAGAATAACAACTTTTCATATTAGTTTGATTAGGTTGATTCTGTATTCATAGGTTTGTAGAAGTTAGGATTAAGGTATTTTTCTCAACTCTGTTCATGTTATAACATTTTTGCTGTTAAGAGGCATGGGATCTCTGCTGAGTCAAATTCAGTTTTGAGAACTGCAAAAGTAAACCAGGCATCTGTGAGAATATCTTGTAGGCAGAGAAACTGCCCAATAATCTTACAAAAACCTCTGGAAGAGCATGACCTTTTGAATTGATTAATGGAATTTATACATATACAGCCTTATTCTACATAATTAAAAAACAAATCTTTATTTCATGATGGAATAACCTTTGGATGGTAATATATTTTCCTCAAAAAGCATTTTATATAAAAATAAAAAAAATCTGATTTAAATAAAAAAAATAATGAGAAAACTAAACCTCTATATAGTCAAACGGGTGGGCCACAGCCAGATATGGCATACTGGGTGAGTGGTAGGGAAAATGTCCCTGCCACTACTGCCCTAAGCTAGTCCTATGCCCAGGGACGTCTCCTGATGGTGGGGACTCCCTGTCCTCGTACCTAGCCTCAATCTCCTGTCTGACCCTGATAAGGTGACAGGTGGAAAGATACTGGTACCAAAATGGCCCCCCGATGGGTGACTAGCACAAAAACAAAAATAGAGACATGGAGGTGTCCACTGTATACATCCCTCATGACCGACTGCCAGGAGGTACAGGGTCCACCTAGAGATTAAAAATACGCAGACAGAACATACGCACAGAAAACACTGATAAGATGCTTAAATGATGTACAAAAGATACAGAAACGACCCCGACGCGTTTCACCCACAGGGTGGGATCATCAGGGGGTGATGCAAGGTAGATATACGGAGATAATGCAAGGTAGATATAAGGAGCCCAACAATTAAATATAGTAGGCCCCGTACTGCACCTAGGAAGCCCAACAGATAAAAATGTATATATAGTAGGCCCCGTAGAAATGCCTAATTAATAATGGCGTTAGGAAGATTCCGTAAAGACACCAGACCCAGGAATAATGTAAATGAAGATAAACATCGATAAAATGGAACTAGAAGGCTGAATACATACAGTCACTTGGTAGTGAGGTAGGCAATGGAGTAAGTTCAGTGAGTGCAAGATATATGTATCTACAAAGAATGAGGACATAGATGAAAAGATACATACATCTAAGAAATAAATCATAGAAATACAATTCTGAATTTAACAAATGAATGAATAAATAAATGATGGGATACCTGGAGTCACAGAGAGCGCCAAAGACACAACATGGTGAATTGTGAAGATGCTCATAAAAGGACATCAGAGGTAGTGACCCCAAGCCATATTGGGTATAACTGTAAGAGATGGGAACGTCACCATAGTAATAATGTTAAGATAGCCCCTCAAGGCTATGAAATAAAAGGTGGAGACCCAGTACGATACCTGACATGTACTCCCAGTGTAGGACGAACTTGCAGGGTATAGCTCCTAAGATGCAGAGCTACCAACCCAGCCAGAACCTGAGGATACAATAAGGCTATAATGATAAACCTGTGGACAGGACTGTCCAGAAAGCGTGAAAGCAAAGGAGTGAGTACTTACATGATGCCAACTCTAGTATAGGACGAGGGTCTGGGGCAATGATAGTGAACAACCCCACCCTATAAATACCCAACCCACCGCGTGATGCGGGGGGAGGAGGGAGGGGGAAGAGGCCAACTAACGCTAGGTGAAAAGCCTCCATCCACAGCCGCTGCTGCATGATTGCCGTCATGGGTGCGTTCCACAGTGGAACGCACGCCTGAAGACCACAGTCAGAGCGCTGCTGGGCGGGTATCCGGTATGTGAGCCGCAAATCCCATGTGACCGGGATTAGACATGCGTCCCAGCGTGGAACGCAAACCGGAAGGGTCACTTCCGGGTTAAGACCAGACAGGGTATCCAGCGCTGACAGAGGTGATGCCCACCGCTGTGTGGATATATAGCGACAAGCTGCATGTTGATGATAAAAATTAGTGCTAAAAGATGGAGAATCGGACGAGGGGAAG
Organism: Bufo bufo; assembly: GCF_905171765.1. Classification (NCBI taxonomy): domain Eukaryota; kingdom Metazoa; phylum Chordata; class Amphibia; order Anura; family Bufonidae; genus Bufo; species Bufo bufo. The sequence continues at coordinate 272,802,005 of NC_053394.1, read as the reverse complement.
GGGGAGGAGAAGGGAGAAAAGAATATGTGCAAAAGATGGAATATATAGAGAAAAGGAAAAAATGCTCAAATATAAAGAACTGACTACCCCACTGATGACAAGGTGCCAGATGAATGGTGTGCACAATTACAGGGCTACACCATAATAAATATTACATTTGGGTACTTTACGTACCCAGGCTAAGTAGCGGGGAATACTTAATACCTTTACGGATGGCCACAATGGCGAACGGGACATAACAGGGAGACTCCCCGTGCGAGGCCAGAGCTGAAGCAAAAACAGAGTAAATGTAATATAATGTGAAGGTAAAAAACATATGAATGATTTTTGGGTAAACAAAAATCAGCATGTGAATGATAGATTAGCACCAGGGAGGTAAAAATAGAACTCATAAAAAGCATGAAAAGGTGAGACGTTCATTTAAACCACGAGGAGATTGTGAACGGAACCTGTGTATCCATTCGCTCTCCTTCTGTAAAATACGCCTGTCCCAATCACCTCCGCGTGGAGAGGGGGGCACCAATTCAAGGACGGTGAACCGGAGAACGGAGGGGTCTCCCCCGTGACAATCATTAACGTGGATAGCTAGGGGTGTTGGCTCCTTCTTGTTTACATCGTTAATGTGTTCCAGGATTCTTCTCCTGAACTCGCGGATGGTCTTGCCCACGTAGTCCATGGGACAAGGGCACTGGCAAAGATACACCAGACCCTTAGACACGCAGTTGGAAAAATCGCGAACATAATAGGGATGACCTGTGACCGAGCAGGTGATGGTCTTTGCAGTCGAGATGTATTTGCAGGCCTTACATCTCCCGCATTTGAAGACGCCGATAGGTTTTCGATCCAACCAGCAGCCAACCTTAGTTGGTGGTGAAAAGTGGCTGCGGACAAGGCGGTCCCTCAGGCTCCTACCCCGTCTGTAGGAAACCGAGGGATATTTACTCACAATGTCCGATAGGTCGGAATCCATATGTAATATAGGCCAATATTTAGTCAGGACTTCCCTAATTTCACGATTGGCAGCGTCAAAATTGGCAATGATCCGTGCTGGTTGGGGATCATCAGTGGTTCTAGATCTCGGAACCAAAAGTTCGGTTCGAGGTTTAACTACTGCGCATTGAAACGCCTCCCGAAGTACTCCTCCCGAAGTACTCCTCTGGGATAACCTCTTGCGAGGAGTCTCTGCTGCAAACCCCCAGCCTCATTGAAAAATGATGTATTATTGGAGCAGTTCCTCCTTACCCTGAGGTATTGACCTCTGGGTATGCCCCGTTTCAGAGCAATAGGATGGTAACTGCTCCAATGAAGCAGGGAGTTCGTAGCAGTGTTCTTGCGGTAAATATTGGTGGTTAGAGAGTCCCCTACCTTGGTTACCCTCACATCGAGGAAGGCAATGGACACAGAATCCATCTCATAGGTGAACCTAAGGCCCACCTGATTCTGATTGAGGTCCAGTACAAACTGTTTAAAGCTACGAGGATCACCCTTTCAGACAACGAACACGTCGTCTATATAGCGTGTCCAGAATTGGATCTTATCCGTCCACCAGACGACGTGGTCCGGAAACACGTGAGTGTCCTCCCACCAGCCCAGGAAGAGATTGGCGTAGGATGGGGCACAAGGGCTACCGATAGCCGTCCCCCTGAGCTGGTGGTAGAACCGTGCATCGAAAAGAAAGAAATTATGATTAAGGGTGAACCTCAATAGCTCCAGAATGAACACGTTATGCGGAAAACAATGGATACCCCTGGTTCTCAGGTAGTGGTCAACAGCCTTGAGACCCTGATCATGTGGTATGGAGCTATACAAAGCCTCGACGTCAATGCTGCCCAGTAAACAGTCTGGATCCAGATTCAAAGTGTTAATTTTATTGAGGAAGTCCATTGTGTCCCTCGTGTAGGCCGGGAGGGACACGACGAACTCCCTCAGAATCTGGTCCAGATAGATACCACAATTCTGGGTTAGGCAATTGACGCCTGAGACTATCGGGCGACCTTTAAGGGGAGAAGTCCCCTTATGTACCTTCGGAAGGCCATAGAATGTGGCTATCAATGGATTAGCCGGCAGCAGAAAGTCATATTCAGCTGAACTTATGACCTTATCCAACGCACCCTTACTCAGGATGTTCTTGAGTTCCATCAGATAGATTTGAGTCGGGTTAGTGGATAGAATCTCGTAACATCCTCTGTCCTTCAAAAGGTCCAGACACATGTTTTTATACCTATCACAGTCAAGGATGACCAAGTTACCACCCTTGTCGGATGGTTTAATGACAATAGTGTCATCCGTCTCGAGTGACCTGAGTGCCTGCATTTCTGTGATAGATAAATTAAAAGTCCTGGGTCTCACCCGTTCCAACTGATCTAGGTCCCGTGTGACCAGCTGGAGAAATATGTCAATATGCTCAGAGCTCGAAGGGGGAGGCATTCGTCTGCTTCTAGGTCGTAGTGAAGTGAAAGGACCCTGCCCGGGGATTCTCTGCTCCTCACTACTAAGATCAATGAGATTTTGGAGATCACCGTAATCACCCTCTTCAAGCCCCAATCTATGGCAGGTATCACTATTAGTGTTCTTAAAGAACTTGTGCCATTTGAGCCTTCGGCAGAAGAGGTGGAGGTCCTTAGTCCAGGCAAAGAGACTGAAGTCCGTAGTAGGTACAAACGACAATCCCCGCCTAAGGACCCCCACGTCCTCCGGGCGAAGGATCCGGGCTGAGAGGTTAATAATTTGAAGGTCGTCCAATGGCCCCTGTCCTAGCGATTCCGATCCCGAAGCTGGTACGGGATCCCCCCTTTGTCTAAAAAAGAGGAGGAAGAAGAGGCAGAGGCAGTAGGAAAAGGCGGCTGTTGTGGTAAGGCATTTAAGAGAGGTCCGGAGGATGAGGGAGGCGGATGATTTTAATTGTTGGGCTCCTTATATCTACCTTGCTTATATCTACCTTGCATTATCTCCGTATATCTACCTTGCATCACCCCCTGATGATCCCACCCTGTGGGTGAAACGCGTCGGGGTCGTTTCTGTATCTTTTGTACATCATTTAAGCATCTTATCAGTGTTTTCTGTGCGTATGTTCTGTCTGCGTATTTTTAATCTCTAGGTGGACCCTGTACCTCCTGGCAATCGGTCACGAGGGATGTATACAGTGGACACCTCCATGTCTCTATTTTTGTTTTTGTGCTAGTCACCCATCGGGGGGCCATTTTGGTACCAGTATCTTTCCACCTGTCACCTTATCAGGGTCAGACAGGAGATTGAGGCTAGGTACGAGGACAGGGAGTCCCCACCATCAGGAGACGTCCCTGGGCATAGGACTAGCTTAGGGCAGTAGTGGCAGGGACATTTTCTCTACCACTCACCCAGTATGCCATATCTGGCTGTGGCCCACCCGTTTGACTATATAGAGGTTTAGTTTTCTCATTAAATTTAGTTATTGTATCATATACTAGGGTACTGCTGCTGGACTTGTTTCTCTATTTTTACCCGTATTCTTTATAATATCGATATCTTTCCTTGCTGGACTTTCGTTAAATAAAAAAAATAAGATTTTTATCCACCCTGTTAATAGTTCATTTTTCTCAGCAATGTTGCCATGTTCAGATGTACCCGCAACACAGATGCCCTCAGCTGCCAAGCACACATGCAACAGGTCAGCCAGTTTCATAGGTACAAATCTACTGACAGATGCGCTTTAAAGAGTTTCACCTCTGAGCCACGATTCTTTCCCATAAACTATATTAGTATAAATTAAAGGGGCTGTGCAGCCTGTCTGTATTGATGACCATCTTCAGTATAGGTCATCAATATCTGATCAGCGGTGGTCCGACACCTGGTACCCACCCCACCAGCTATTTGAAGAGGAGGCGGCCATGTGAGCACTACGTCCTCTTCATTACAACGCCCATCATCTCTGAGGTGCAACGCAATCACAGCTACTCGCTTCATTCACTTGAATGGACCTAGTTATTGTAATTGCACTACACCACCACTACGGGGAGACTACGCGTGGTAAAATGAAGAGAAATCAGAGTTCGCATGGAGCCGCGCCTCCTCTTGAAACAGCCGATAGATCATCAATATAAACAGGCTGAACAACCCCTTTAAATTTGTGACCTCTTCAGTCATATTGTTCCTCAATTCCTCTCAATCATTTGTTATATCTGTTTTTAGGCCAGCTTTCCGAGATCCTTGAATGTCAAATCTGCTTAACTATACCTCCCTAGAGCAGCCATTCTTTATTCAGTCTCTTCTTGGATATGGCTGAAGCCTTATCTGAAACAACCAGGGTCAGGAGACTCCTGATCTCCAAATAAATGGGGGTTCCAGAGGTCCCCCCAGAAGTTCCAGAGTAGTCTGACTATGAAATGTCATTCTGCCAGATTCTGTTCATGCACAAAAAAAAACAAAAAACTTCATAGTCACACTACTCCTGATGAGAAAAAGCTCCACAAAAGGCATGCCTGTCCTGCTCTCCCAGCCACAACTTAGGGTGGGTTCACACTAGCGTTATGGAGTCCGTTATGGCTTTCCATTATAACAGGGTTATAACGGAAAATAACGGAATCTATAAGACGGAAGGACAGATCCGTTTTGCTGCCCATAGACTTGCATTATGATGGAATGCAAAATGGACGCCTTTAAAAGGCATACCGTTTGCTCTCCGTCCTAATAGAAGTCTATGGGAATCAAAACGGATCGGTCTGGTTCCCATTATGCAAGACAGAAGACAAAGTCCTGTCAACATAGACTTCTATTAGGACGGAGCAAAACGGAATGCCTCTTAAAGCCTTCTGTTTTGCATTCCATCCTATGGATTCCGTTATGTACTTGCATCCCTGGATCCGATGAAAGCTGTCACGGCACCGGACGGGGTTAAAAGCAGAGTGTGCCTGCCGTGCATGCTGTACCTGCGCTCCCTGGACTTTGTGTGGCTATCATGGCCCATAAACAGGTAGGAACTAGTGTTAGGGACCACTCATAGAGGCGACCTTGACGTGGTGAGAGGCTTATTACGCTTTGGCCAAAATGTACACCAATGTCTCATCCAGCATAGAGGCAGGGCAGAGTGCTGGTTGCAGAGTGCTATTGCATTTGTGTTTTTGCGTTTGTATGTGTATTTCGCCATAGCGATGTGCACCTGCATACAGGGTTGTGCTGACTGAATCCCCCACATGTTCCGTTATAACCCTGTTATAACGGAAAGCCATAACGGAATCCCTAACGCTAGTGTGAACTCACCCTTAACAGCATTTCTGGCCTATAAAAAGGCAAAAAAAGTGCAGCAAACCTTTAATTAAGAGTATCTACAATATCTGTTTAGAGGAAATATAGCCAATTTCATCAGATTCCCCAGACGCAAAAGTATTAATTTCCTATAGTATGGGCAAGTGACATTTACAAACAATGGATTTGTGTTTAATGAGAAGATAAAATAAAGCTAATTTTGCAGCAAGAAACAAACAAGTAGCAAAGAAGCAAATAATGGTAATGTACTGTACAGAAGGTGAACTTTATACTTAACTGTATATGAATTTCCTCCTTCGGCTATTTTTAATTGACTGGAAGGTTAAGGTCAAGCAAAATTGCTAAAAACAGATAGATACTCATAAAAAGAACACAGGTTAAGCCCAATATATGTTGCCTAGAGATGGCCTGAGGGTCGGTGCCTGACACCCGGATTCTCTTTGCTGTCCTTTGAGTTACTGGGTCATGCGCCATCCTGAATGGCACCGCTTCCAGCATAACACAGTGTATCAGTTTTGCCTGGGGTACTGCTTTAATGTCTTCTATATTAGTGTGCCAGTAGCAGTGGCCGTAGCAATTGCTCCATGTCATTACAAGAGTAACATATGAGATGAATTATCTGGTTTAGAAAACAGATGGAGAATTACTAAAGGCATCACCATCTGGACCGGCACACAGATATCCCATTGATTTCAATAGTTTCAAATCTGTTTGACCACAGCACTCTCTGGCAGAATTGGGTGCACTTCCGGGTTTAGTTCTTCGCTCCATCACAAGACCTGAATACGTCAGTTATGATGCTTAGTGAATTGGATTTCAGATTATTTCAGCCGGGCACAGTGGTACACCGGCTGCATCCTTCATGTAGTAACGATTCTGCCTGATGAAGGGCTTATATTAGCCCGAAACGTTGCTTCTGGTGTACCACTGTGCCCGGCTGAAATAATATGGAATAAAATTCACTAAGCATGATCCATTGATTTCAATAGACACCATGCAACACTTCATTTCTTCTACGGCAGCATTGCCAGGTGTCTCTGCAGACTGGGGCGGACTGGGAACTTAAAGTGGCCCTGGAAAAAATAAAAAATAAAGTGTCCCTGTTTTGTAGTCGGGTCCAAATTGATGCAAGGCAGGGCCATCATTACCATATTGTGACATATTATACCACCCCAACAGAGCCAAATACCAAAGTGCATCACAAAATACTGCCAGCAGCACAAAATACATCCTCAATAACTTCCACTGGCCTGCCATTAAGGAGGGCTCAGGCGGCCCCCTGGGCATTGGCCCACCGGAAAATTTCCCTGTAAGGTCTATGGCCAATCCGCCCCTGTCTGCAGATTAGAAATAAATCACTGGGAGTGCCATCAGCAGGACACCCTGCAACCAGGTCCTTCTAACAGAAAGGTCTCGTCTATCCAGATTTTATTTTTATCCAGAACTTATATTTATTCAACTCCAACAACAACAAGTATCACACTGTTCATTATCCGAGTGCATACAAGAAACCAAAATAATCATAACCGTTTTCCGGTTTTAAATAAAAAGGTGGTCATGGTGGAGTGGGGCCCACAAGTCCTGTTACTTGCGATGTGTTTGGAACAGCCCAAGAGCTGCAACACGTTCTTCAATAAGGTTGGGAGAATCTACAAGTTGAGTTCCTTAAAGGTGTTGTCTAGGATTTTACAAGTGATGGTGTACGCTCAGGATAAGGCATCACCATGTTTGACACCCTGCACCTCCTCTGATCAGCTGCCCGGTGTTTTAACCTGCTGTGAAGCCAATAAAAGACCATGAATGATCTACTGGTGTGTGCCGTGAAACAAAAATCTCCTTCCAAAATGTTTCTAAAGTACATGACTTTAAACACCGTTTGCAGTAACTAAAATTACAAAACCTTAAAGGGGTTGTGTCATTTCAGCAAATCACATTTATTAGGCCTCATGCATGCACTACTTTTTTGCGGCGCCTAGGCACAGACAGAAAACCCACAGAAGCACTCCGTAGTGCTTCCATGGGCTTCTGATCCGTGCCTCTGTTCTGCACCGGACCGTATCTTCTGGATTGCGGACCTATTGAAGGGAGTGGCAATACGGTCTTGTAGCGAAAGTTACTACAAGGCACTTACTAATGTATTGAGATTGTCCATATAACTTCCTTTGCTGGCTGGATTCATTTTTCCATCACATTATACACTGCTTGTTTCCATGGTTACAACCACCCTGCAATCCATCAGCAGTGGCCCTGCTTGCAGAGATGTCTGAACTCTCCTCTCACCTGGTACTACCTTGGCACATGCACAGCTGTTCTTGCCCAGGAGAACATGCACCAAAGTTGTACTGCACAGCACAGGCGTAATGTTACATGGCCGGGTGAGATGAGAATTTAGGCGCCTGGTGCTGCCAATCGGCCAAGAAATGGAGGGGCTTCCACAGAACAGTGAAAGGACTACGGTGCACTGAGTGCCCTTAGTGCACTTAACTGTTCTTTTACACATTCATGTAAAAGTGGTTTTAAGACTAATTGAAAAGGGAAGGGTAATGTTTTATTACACTCTGCAAGCCCTACAAGGCATAATGCTTTGTAATAGGGGGAAATCCCTTTAAAGGGAACCTGTCACCGGGATTTGATGTATAGAGCTGAGGACATGGGTTGCTAGATGGCAGCTAGCACATCCGCAATACCCAGTCCCCATAGCTCTGTGTGCTTTTATGGTGTAAAAAAAACGATTTGATACAATTAACCTGAGATGAGTCCTGTATGTGAGATGGGTCAGGGACAGGACTCATCTCAGGTTAATTTGCATATGTATGAAATCGTTTTTTTTACACAATAAAAGCACACAGAGCTATGGGGACTGGATATTGCGGATGTGCTAGCGACCATCTAGCAACCCATGTCCTCAGCTCTATACACAAAATCCTGGTGACAGGTTCCCTTTAAGATGTGCAATGAAATATATGCAAATATTAATGAAACAAGGTACTGAATAATTACGGAATAACTATTATAGTTGCAGAATAAACACAGGCGTAATTCACCAAAGAAAATACAATTTCTAAAGGCTCCTGTTTATCAGGTGCTTAACAATTAAGACCGTAGATACAAAGAAAAGCTGCCATTAAGAAATTATTATGAGCCACGATGACAAGTCCCAACATAAAGCATTACAATCCACACGGCCCTCTCGGTGGTAAGGTGCAGCAGGAGCTTTAGGTCATAGACTTACGTTTGCTTCATCTGCATACATAGGGATGTCGTGGAATGGAGAGATGTACTGTCCCTTGCAGTCCTCTATAATACAAGAGAAAAAAAAACTGGGTAAGTATTATGGAATATGTCCAATAATAACTCTAAAGATAGAAGTATAAAAAGATAAAAATACACGCAACACAGAGCTTACAATTCTGGAATCTAAATGAGCAGATCATCAACTCAAGGTCTCTTCTTCTGGCCTCTAATGGATTTGCATTAAGAGCCTGTAGACCTCTAGGCCTCTTTCACATGAGCGATACGGAATGTGTCAGGGTCTGTTCAGTGAAAAAATGATGGCTTTGCATGTATGTGGAATATGTTTTGTCTGCGATCGCTTTCAGTGCTTCAGTTGTTTCCATCCGTTTTAGTTCAGTTATTTCCATAAGTTATTGTGAGCCAAAACCAGTAGCGAAGCTTACTCAGAGATCAGGTGTCATGGAAAGATCTGCACTCGTTCTGTGTTTTTGACCCATCCCCGGTTTTGGCTCACAATAACTGATGGAAATCACTGACCAAATAACGAAAGTGTGAACTCTAAGGGCTGTTTCACACGAGTGGATGCCGTGCCTGTCATCCGCTGCGTGAATGACAGCCAAGCCGCGCACTGAACAGCAGAGACACGGAGCATTAACATGATTGATAATGCTCCGTGCCTCTGTGTGACCTTTTTACTACAAAATCAGGGTGACAACTTCATCTCACCGTGATTTAGTAGTAAAGAGATCACAGAGAGGCTCGGAGCATTATCAATCAGGTTAATGCTCCGTGTCTCTGCTGTCCAGAACGGGGCTTGGCTCTCTTTCACGCAGCGGATGACACGCACGGGATCTGCTCATGTGACACAGCCCTAACATCTGTTTTTAATGAGTGTGAAGAAAAACTGAAGAAGAACACTTCTTAGCAACCACCAGTGAAGAACGCATTGCAACCGGATGCCTTCCATTTTTCACACAGCCGTATTCATTTCTTTGGGCAAGGGCTGAGTGAAAAACGGACAATATATAGGTCATCAATGTCAGATTGGTGGGGATCCAGTACCCAGCCAGCACATTCACTGATCCACCGTTTCAGGCAGCCGTGGAGCTGGAAACTATACAGTATACACAATGGGAGCCGAAGGCTCCATACATTGTGTAGTTTCCAGGTCTGGCTGTCACGAATACAGGAGAGGGGAGGGACACAGAACTAGGCCTCAAGGCTAGGGAGAGAAAAAAGGTCACCTCCTAGGAGGCCCCTAAACCTGGCCCTGACTCCTGTCAGTATGTATAGACCCTGAAGGTGGGAAAATACATACGCCGGAACCTAGACCCTAGGAGCCCTAAAATGCCCTAGGCAGTGGCAGGGAATGAGACTACTGGTTCCTTCCCAGGTGAACGAACCAGCGTCTCCATGAGGCCTAGTAACAAGCACAGGGGAAACAACCAAATACAAAGAGCAGTACAACTTATCTTATAGAAAATGGATGAGCAGGAACACAGGTAAGGTCCACACACCAACTCTTCCAAATCCAAGCAGAGAATATCAACCGCATGGTTTGAAGTGTCAGACCAAACTAAGTAGGGAATGCAGTAATGACCACGGACTGAATCAGACAAGAGGTGTGGTCATTACCAAACCACAACATTGAGAATCAAGAGACTGTCAGTTAACCTCAGGTGCAGTCAGTCTCTCCGATCTTCTAACTTCTGTCACAGAAGGTACCGTGACACTGGCGTACTGAAGCTCAGCTCCCATTCTCTTGAAAAGAAGCCGAGCTGCAGTACCTAGCATGGCCACTATACACTGTACTGGCCTGCTTCCAGATTCATACATTGTATAGTTCCAGCGGATCGGTCATCAATATCCAAGTCCTGGAAAACGCATTTAAGGCTACTTTGACACTAGCGTTTACATTTTTTGGTATTGAGTTCCGTCATAGGGGCTCAATACCGGAAAAAAACGCTTCAGTTTTGTCCCCATTGATTGTCAATGGGGACAAAACTGAACTGATCAGAACGGAATGCTCCAAAATGTATTCCGTTCCGTTTAGTTGCCTTCTCAGACCGGAGAGCAAACCACTGCATGTTGTAGTTTGCTTTCCATCCTGGGATGCGGAGCAAGACTGATCCGTCATGACCCCCAATGCAAGTCAATGGAGTTAATGACGGATCCGTCTTGGCAATGTTAAAGATAATACAACCGGATCCATTCAGAACGGATGCAGATGGTTGCATTATCAGTAACGGAACGCTAGTGTGAAAGTAGCCTAATGCACGTTGCAAGTGGAAAGTTCTCAATGGCACTTGCTTGATCTTGTATAACTAGAAATGGCCTAGGCTTCCTTATATTTTATTTACTATACTCACTTATATAGCGCTGACATATTCCGCAGCGCTTTACAGTCATTGGCATCACACTGTCCCCAGTCTATCAGTATGTCTTTAAAGTGTGGGAGGAAACCCATGCAAACTCCATGCAGATGTTGTCCTTGGGCAGATTCAAACCCAGGACCCCAGCGCTGCCGAGTTAAAATGTATATGTAGAATGCATCAGAAGAACGTATATCATAAGAACAACCACAAAATGCACAATGAAATACAATATTACAAAAGAGCAAGTCCGCTCTGTTGTTTCATCCTTCAGCCATGGACTTGACAGTTTGGCTACAAGCCAGTGTGACTCAGTAGGCAGGCAATTTACCTCCAATCAAACACTAGAGATGCCTCATAACCATTAGGGTCCATTCAGACGTACGCAAATTGCGGATCCGCACAACACGGACACAGCAACTCACACACAAAATCAGAATATTGCCAGTTGTATAATGTATGATGGTTAAAGGGGCACTCCCATGGAAATAGCCATCGTATACGATGACCTGAGGTGGCTGAGGTCACAGAAACACCAGTGTTGGCTGTGCTACTTCCATAGCGGTTAGGTTATTGGATCATTGTAGCTCATTGCGCTACAACCTTTCCATAGGGCTTATTTACTTTCAGGGGAGTCACCGAAACAGCATAGCACATCCCGCTCAGCCATTTCTGTAGCTCCATCCAGCTCTGGCCGCCGCATATGGTGGGTAGGAATAGCCGAGATGATAATACCCCTGTTACGCAGTGGATGTGGAAACACTGTCAACAAAACAGATTTGACTTGGGGCTACTCCTAAGGACATTATCCTGGCAGTCCTCTAATATTCTCCCTTTATCCTGTGTACAGGTATTTGGACCTCATTGCAGGAGAAACACCAGGCTGGTACCTCTTGGAGTAGTCAGTTTGGTTCACAGCTGATCCATGGGGGATCAAGAGACACCGGAGCAAGGCACTGAGGGATCAGGCAAAACGGTAGTCAGGAATAGGCCGAGGTCAGGATCGGCAGAGTACATGCAATATGGTAAACAGTCCAAGGTCAGGTTCAGTACAGTGATTGGGCAGAGGTCAGGTAGCAAAGGATAAAATAGAAGATAGTGGTGAATGCTTACAATTAAAAGGGAATTCTGATTGTTTGAAGTTATGCCCTATCCACGGGATAACCTTTAGATTGGTTGGGGTCCCACCGCTGGGAACCCCACCATTCACAAGAATGGGGGCCTGTAACCCTGAAACCCCCCAGAAATAAATGGGCATGCGTTCAGCTGCTCCATTCATTTATATGAGAATGCCGATGGTAGCAGAGTGCTGTACTCCGCTATCTTCGGAACTCCCACAGAAATGAATTGAGCGGCCATGCACATGTGGGACCGATCTCTATTAATTTCTGGGGGGCTGAAGGGGGTACGAGGCCTCCATCCTTGTGAACAGTGGGGGTCCCAGCGGTAGTACCTCCACCAATATAATAGTTATCCCCTATCCTATGGGGAGAGGGATAACTTCAAAAAACGGAATACCCCTTTAAGTGGAGCACACAGACCCTTATGCACTAAGGAAAGATTTTTTTTTTCTATTTGTAATGACGTCGGCTCGGTGATCACCTGATCGCTACACTTCTGAAATCCCTGGTGATCAGTCGTTAAAGTCAAAAGAAGTTGCAGTCAGCCATACATTTGGCCACCACAGGAGAAATGTAGGATTCTGGGGTGACCAGCTAAATGGCTAGGTGCTCCAGAGTTGGAGATAGTGAAATTAAATTGACCTCCTCTTTGGCTCAAAAAAATATATATATCCTAAAGCCTTGTTCACATGTCAGTTATTTCAAATCAGTTTTTGTGAGCCAAAACCAGGAGTGGAGGCGACTAGGAGGTAAGGTATAATGAAAAGATCTGCACCTGTTCTGTGGTTTTGACCCACACCTGGTTTTGGCTCACAATCACTGATGGAAATAACTGATATGTGAACAAGGCCTAAGCAAGAGAGCACCTTAGGATGTTCACCTGTCCAAATAAAAAGCAATGAAAAAAAATAAAAATAAAAATAGGCCATTGGTTAAAACATATTGTGGTGCACAATATACTTTCTTTTTTTATATAGGATCTAATAATGTGTCAGAGCAAAAAAAGAAGACATGCCTAGTAAAATAACTGAAAAGAACTTAAAAATTAACTTTTATTAGAGAGGCTTCTTTCTTAACATAAAAAAAGATAGTAAGTACTTCAACGATGGAGTCAGACCTTCCAACATGTGAAATTTCTCTACAGGTTGTAGGATTATATATCTGTGAAAGGTCAAGAAGTAAGGCTAATTATAGAAGGAAATCTTATTAAGAGATTAAGAACCACGATGCCCCCTGCTCTGACCACGGAGACTTAAAGCGGTTATGCCATCTTTTAAAGTCTGTCTAATTGTGTAGTTTTTGACACCAGTATTAACTTACCCAATAGAAGTTATTAGAGATTCGTCCTCCCTTCTTATACACTGCTCAAAAAAATAAAGGGAACACAAAAATAACACATCCTAGATCTGAATTAATTAAATATTCTTCTGAAATACTTTGTTCTTTACATAGTTGAATGTGCTGACAACAAAATCACACAAAAGAAAAAAATGGAAATCAAATTTTTTAACCCATGGAGGTCTGGATTTGGAGTCACCCTCAAAATAAAGTGGAAAAACACACTACAGGCTGATCCAACTTTGATGTAATGTCCTTAAAACAAGTCAAAATGAGGCTCAGTAGTGTGTGTGGCCTCCAGTGACTTTTGTAGAGAGAATTGTCTCACAGCGACTTTTGCAGAGGTGTCTACTAAAACTGTGCCATCATTTCTCTCTGATTTCTCGGATGTGTTTTCCGAGAGCGGTGTTCAGGAGCTACCTCCTCACCGGGAGTTTGACTGTCCCATTAACCTCATTCCCGGCGCCAAGCTGCCAAAAGCACGCCTCTACAATCTCTCACAACCGGAAAGAATCGCAATGCGAACTTATATCTCCGAGAGTCTCGATAAGGGGCATATTCGTCCCTCAAAGTCACCTGTGGCCGTGGGTTTTTTTTTTGTTAAAAAAAAAAAAGATGGCTCTCTGAGACCTTGCCTAGATTTTAGTGAGCTGAACCGTATCACGATTCGCGATCCCTATCCCCTTCCTCTGATCCCGGACCTCTTCAACCAAATTGTTGGGGCCAAGGTGTTTTCCAAATTGGATTTGAGAGGCGCGTACAACCTGGTCAGGGTCAGAGAGGGGGATGAATGGAAAACGGCCTTTAATACCCCTAACGGGCATTTCAAGTATCTCGTTATGCCTTTCGGCCTGATGAATGCTCCGGCCGTCTTTCAGCATTTTGTTAACAGTATTTTCTACCATTTAATGGGGAAATTTGTATTGGTGTATCTTGATGATATTTTGATTTTTTCCCCTGATGTTCAGACCCATCAGGATCATCTTTTTCAGGTTCTGCAGATTCTGCGGGAAAATAAATTGTACGCCAAGCTGGAGAAATGTCTTTTTATGGTATCGGAGATTCAATTTCTGGGTTTTCTCCTCTCTGCTTCTGGTTTTCGCATGGATCCGGAGAAGGTCCGTGCTGTACTTGAGTGGGAGCTTCCTGAGAATCAGAAGGCATTGATGCGCTTTCTGGGTTTTGCGAACTATTACAGAAAGTTCATTTTGAATTATTCCTCTGTTGTCAAACCCCTTACTGACATGACAAAAAAGGGGGCGGATTTTTCCTCTTGGTCGGAGGAGGCGCTTGCAGCTTTTTCTAAGATTAAAGAGAGTTTTGCGTCTGCTCCCGTCTTGGTGCATCCCGATGTTTCCTTACCTTTTATTGTTGAGGTGGATGCTTCCGAGGTGGGTGTGGGTGCAGTTTTGTCCCAGGGCCCTTCTCCTGCCAAATGGCGACCCTGTGAGTTTTTCTCTAAAAAACTCTCCCCGGCAGAGAGAAACTATGATGTGGGAGATAGGGAGTTGTTGGCCATCAAGTTGGCTTTCGAGGAATGGCGCCATTGGTTGGAGGGGGCCAGGCACCCTATCACCGTTTTTACCGACCATAAGAATCTAGCATACTTGGAGTCGGCCAGGCGTATGAATCCGAGACAGGCCAGATGGTCTCTGTTCTTCTCCAGATTCAATTTTGTCGTTACATTCCGACCTGGGATCGAAAATGTGAAGGCTGATGCTCTCTCTCGCTGTTTTCCGGGAGGAGGAAACTCCGAGGACCCGGGTCCCATTTTGGCGGAGGGGGTAGTTGTTTCTGCTCTATATTCCGATTTGGAGGCCGAGGTCCAGGCTGCCCAGACTGAGGCACCTGCCCGTTGTCCTTCTGGGAAGTTGTTCGTGCCTCCTGAGCTACGTCACAAACTCTTCAAGGAGCATCATGATACGGTTCTTGCTGGTCACCCCGGGAGTAGAGCCACGGTAGATCTCATTGCTCAGAGATTTTGGTGGCCGGCTCTTCGTAAGTCGGTGGAGGGTTTTGTGGCTGCTTGTGAGACGTGCGCTCGCGCTAAGGTCCCTCGTTCACGGCCTTCAGGTTCCCTTCTCCCGTTACCCATACCTTCCCGTCCTTGGACACACCTGTCCATGGACTTTATCACGGATCTTCCTCGTTCCTCGGGGAAGTCGGTTGATCCTGGTGGTGGTGGACCGTTTTAGCAAGATGGCTCATTTCGTACCTTTCCCTGGTTTACCTAATGCTAAAACGTTGGCGCAAGCTTTTGTCGACCATATTGTTAAATTGCACGGCATTCCCTCTGATATTGTTTCCGATAGAGGCACGCAGTTTGTGTCCAGGTTCTGGAAGGCTTTCTGTTCTCGCCTGGGGGTTCGGCTGTCCTTCTCTTCTGCTTTTCACCCGCAGTCGAATGGTCAGACTGAGCGCCTCAATCAGAATCTGGAGAAGACATATTTGCGCTGTTTTGTGGCAGAGAACCAGGAGGATTGGTGTTCATTTCTCCCTCTTGCTGAGTTTGCTCTGAACAACCGTCGTCAGGAATCTTCTGATAAGTCACCATTCTTTGGTGCATATGGGTTCCATCCGCAGTTTGGGACATTCTCGGGAGGGGCTCTTTCTGGTTTACCTGAGGAGGAGAGATTTTCCTCGTCTTTGTCTACCATTTGGCAAAAGATTCAGAGTAATCTTAGAAAGATGAGTGAGAAGTATAAGCGTGTGGCTGATGTGGGTGATCTGGTGTGGTTGTCTACAAGAAATATTAAACTGAAGGTTCCCTCCTGGAAATTGGGTCCCAAGTTTATTGGGCCTTATAAAATCTTGTCAGTCATCAATCCTGTTGCCTTCCGTCTTGATCTTCCACGGGTTTGGAAGATACATAATGTATTTCACAGATCTCTCTTTGCCTCCTCCTCCGATTTTGGTTGATGGCAATCTGGAGTTTGAGGTTTCCAGAATTGTGGACTCTCGCATTGTCCGCGGTTCTCTTCAGTACCTCGTTCATTGGAAGGGTTATGGTCCTGAGGAGAGGATGTGGGTTCCGGTGTCGGACATTAAAGCCACTCGCCTCATCAGGGCATTTCATAGGGCTCATCCTGAGAAGGTGGGTCCTGGGTGTCCGGAGTCCACCCGTAGAGGGGGGGGGGGGTACTGTCACTACCAGAGCTTTGGGACGTTCTCACAGCTCTGTTTCTCCACCCCTGTGATGATGTCACTACTAGAGCTTGGAGGAGTCCTCACTGCTCTGTTTCTCCGCCCCTGTGATGAAGTCTTTACTTTCTGTTTCCTTCCTCCCAGCTGTTCCTCCTGCGGTTGATTTCCCTGCCTTTAAATCACCCCTCCTCCTATTGTAGGGCGTGGATTATATTTCTCATTTCAGTTGTAGCTCTTGCTTGAGTATCTTCACTTGTAGCTATCAGTTCACTGGACCTGTGTTCTGCTGCAGCAAGCACTCCGGATATTGCCAGCTGTCCTTGGATCCGTCTTCTCTGCGGCTGCAGCTCCTACATTGTTGTGTACCTGGTTATTTTCTGACTGGATCTGAGGTGGCCACGGTTCCCTCCATATACTGAGCAGGGCACCGGTGGCCGTGCCCCTTCCACTATTGTAGGGGTTACAGTGGTCATCAGTCTTAGGTACGCGGGCATGCCTCGTTCCGCCATTTGGATCCGGGCATGTGCTTTAGCAGCATAGGGAGAGCTTTGAGGGTCTGACAGGGGTCCCCCTTTATCCTTCCTAGTTTGGGTCCGGTCAGTAGCTCTTTTTATTGTGTATACTCTTGTTGCTCACATACAGCCGTGATACGTGCAAGTCTCGCGCATGCCCGGTGCGCTCCGTGTCACTGCACAATCATGTCTCCGGCTCCCGCACTCAGCCGGCCTCTTTCCGATGGGAATCTTGTAGGATCCTGAATTTGTATTTCCTATCCGGTATTCATGCAAAATGTTTTACTATTAAAATGCTAATTTTAATGGAACTATGAGAAGGGCTTTTTTTTTTATTATTCTATTAAATTATTATACTTGGATGAATGTTTATAGGGCTTAGGTATTTTCCATTTTCTATTAGCATCAATACTGGTGTGTCTAATGACTTTCAGAATGGAGGTTATTTGCAGTTAATAATCAGACATGGATTTCCCAATAAGCTAGTGGCAGATGTGAGCTTCATTCACAGTAATCATTCCAAACAATAGACGCAGTCTCCTACAGACACCATTTGACCAGTGGCGCAACCCAACATATTGTGGAGGCCTCAAATGCAAATCAATAACACCAGACTGGCATCGCAGGAGCACACGGCGTCATAGCAACCAAGCACAGCCTAGCAATGCCAGTCCGGTATCTCACGGACCGTGTTCCACGGACATCTGCATGAGGCTTTACAGTTTTATTCTATTTCCCCGAACATGACTGTGGGGGCTGCCATCTTCCCTGAGCGATTCTTAATACATTGAGAGATATGCTTTACAGCAGCCACTTGGTCCATAGACAGTGGACAGGAAGGGACCTCATTGACTTCTATGTGAGAGTTTTCTAAGAATGCTTTGCGACATGTGCAAGTCAGGAGGGAGTGATCTCGCCTACTGTGAATGGTGGATCCTGTGTTGATTATATATATATATATAAATAAATAAATAAATAAATAAATAAATAAATAAGAGAGAGAGAGAGAGAGAGAGAGAGAGAGAGAGAGAGAGAGAGAGAGAGAGAGAGAGAGAGAGAGAGAGAGAGAGAGAGAGAGAGAGAGAGAGAGAGAGAGAGAGAGAGAGAGAGAGAGAGAGTGTTTATCTTCACTTTAACCCTACTTGTAATAAGGAGATAACTGCAGTAAAGTGATCTGTACAGACCAGTGGCACCTATTATTAGGCTTAGTGGCCAGTGCAGAAAACTGCAGGATTTTTTATTTTTTTGTTCAAATATAGATATTGATATGGAATCAATACAGCAGGCATCTGGCCACAATGACAGGGAACAGCAATCATGCCGAACCCCGGCATTTAACCCCTCAGATGCCGCGATCAACACAAATTGAAGCATCAGTAAGCTAAGCTGCAGCTGCCTCGAAGACGCAGGCTGGTGTGTGTACGCAGGCGCGATCTAACGGCACGGCGGGGCGCAGAAGATTGGGCATGAACGATGCCCGGAGGATTGAATTGCGCAGGATCGGGACTGGGGGGAGTTCTAGCCGCCGCCCAGCAAAGTGAATATTGATGAGCTGGGCGGGGCTTCAAACGGCAGTTGGGAATGCTGGCTGGGCGCATTTTCACATGAAACGCCGCCCCTTGGGCAGATTGCTGACCGGACAAGCAGGTTATAAAACTTTATATTTCGCTCTTTATAAGGTGGACAGGGGGAAAACTTATATGCTTTTAAAAGACTGTATAAGACCTGTAATGTGATATATCTAACTATATATGCTGTTTTGGCCTGTCAGTGTCCCTTTAAAATGGATTCCCTTTAACCACCTCAGCCCCCAGTGCTTAAACACCCTGAAAGACCAGGCCACTTTTTACACTTCTGACCTACACTACTTTCACCGTTTATTGCTCGGTCATGCAACTTACCACCCAAATGAATTTTACCTCCTTTTCTTCTCACTAATAGAGCTTTCATTTGGTGGTATTTCATTGCTGCTGACATTTTTACTTTTTTTGTTATTAATCGAAATTTAACGATTTTTTTGCAAAAAAATGACATTTTTCACTTTCAGTTGTAAAATTTTGCAAAAAAAACGACATCCATATAGAAATTTTGCTCTAAATTTATAGTTCTACATGTCTTTGATAAAAAAAAAATGTTTGGGTAGAAAAAAAATGGTTTGGGTAAAAGTTATAGCGTTTACAAACTATGGTACAAAAATGTGAATTTCCGCTTTTTGAAGCAGCTCTGACTTTCTGAGCACCTGTCATGTTTCCTGAGGTTCTACAATGCCCAGACAGTACAAACACCCCACAAATGACCCCATTTCTGAAAGTACACACCCTAAGGTATTCGCTGATGGGCATAGTGAGTTCATAGAACTTTTTATTTTTTGTCACAAGTTAGCGGAAAATGATGATTTTTTTTTTTTTTTTTTTTTTTCTTACAAAGTCTCATATTCCACTAACTTGTGACAAAAAATAAAAAGTTCTATGAACTCACTATGCCCATCAGCGAATACCTTGGGGTCTCTTCTTTCCAAAATGGGGTCACTTGTGGGGTAGTTATACTGCCCTGGCATTCTAGGGGCCCAAATGTGTGGTAAGGAGTTTGAAATCAAATTCAGTGAAAAATGACCTGTGAAATCCGAAAGGTGCTCTTTGGAATATGGGCCCCTTTGCCCACCTAGGCTGCAAAAAAGTGTCACACATCTGGTATCCCCGTACTCAGGAGAAGTTGAGGAATGTGTTTTGGGGTGTCTTTTTACATATACCCATGCTGGGTGAGATAAATATCTTGGTCAAATGACAACTTTGTATAAAAAAATGGGAAAAGTTGTCTTTTGCCAAGATATTTCTCTCACCCAGCATGGGTATATATAAAATGACACCCCAAAACACATTCCCCACCTTCTCCTGAGTACGGAGATACCAGATGTGTGACACTTTTTTGCAGCCTAGGTGGGCAAAGGGGCCCATATTCCAAAGAGCACCTTTCGGATTTCACTCGTCATTTTTTACTGAATTTGATTTCAAACTCCTTACCACACATTTGGGCCCCTAGAATGCCAGGGCAGTATAACTACCCCACAAGTGACCCCATTTTGGAAAGAAGACACCCCAAGGTATTCCGTGAGGGGCATGGCGATTTCCTAGAATTTTTTATTTTTTGTCACAAGTTAGCGGAAAATGATGATTTTTTTTTTTTTTTTTTTTTTCATACAAAGTCTCATATTCCACTAACTTGTGACAAAAAATAAAAACTTCCATGAACTCACTATGCCCATCAGCGAATACCTTGGGGTCTCTTCTTTCCAAAATGGGGTCACTTGTGGGGTAGTTATACTGCCCTGGCATTCTAGGGGCCCAAATGTGTGGTAAGGAGTTTGAAATCAAATTCAGTGAAAAATGACCTGTGAAATCCGAAAGGTGCTCTTTGGAATATGGGCCCCTTTGCCCACCTAGGCTGCAAAAAAGTGTCACACATCTGGTATCCCCGTACTCAGGAGAAGTTGAGGAATGTGTTTTGGGGTGTCTTTTTACATATACCCATGCTGGGTGAGATAAATATCTTGGTCAAATGACAACTTTGTATAAAAAAATGGGAAAAGTTGTCTTTTGCCAAGATATTTCTCTCACCCAGCATGGGTATATATAAAATGACACCCCAAAACACATTCCCCACCTTCTCCTGAGTACGGAGATACCAGATGTGTGACACTTTTTTGCAGCCTAGGTGGGCAAAGGGGCCCATATTCCAAAGAGCACCTTTCGGATTTCACAGGTCATTTTTCACTGAATTTGATTTCAAACTCCTTACCACACATTTGGGCCCCTAGAATGCCAGGGCAGTATAACTACCCCACAAGTGACCCCATTTTGGAAAGAAGAGACCCCAAGGTATTCGCTGATGGGCATAGTGAGTTCATGGAAATTTTTTTTTTTTGTCACAAGTTAGTGGAATAGGAGACTTTGTATGAAAAAAAAAAAAAAAAAAAAAATCATCATTTTCCACTAACTTGTGACAAAAAATAAAAAATTCTAGGAACTTGCCATGCCCCTCACGGAATACCTTGGGGTGTCTTCTTTCCAAAATGGGGTCACTTGTGGGGTAGTTATACTGCCCTGGCATTTTCCAGGGGCCCTAATGTCTGGTAAGTAGGTAAATGACCTGTGAAATCTGAAAGGTGCTCTTTGGAATATGGGCCCCTTTGCCCACCTAGGCTGCAAAAAAGTGTCACACATCTGGTATCTCCGTACTCAGGAGAAGGTGGGGAATGTGTTTTGGGGTGTCATTTTACATATACCCATGCTGGGTGAGAGAAATATCTTGGCAAAAGACAACTTTTCCCATTTTTTTTATACAAAGTTGGCATTTGACCAAGATATTTATCTCACCCAGCATGTGTATATGTAAAATGACACCCCAAAACATATTCCCCAACTTCTGCTGAATACGGAGATACCACATGTGTGACACTTTTTTGCAGCCTAGGTGGGCAAAGGGGCCCAAATTCCTTTTAGGAGGGCATTTTTAGACATTTGGATACCAGACTTCTTCTCACGCTTTGGGGCCCCTAAAATGCCAGGGCAGTATAAATACCCCACATGTGACCCCATTTTGGAAAGAAGACACCCCAAGGTATTCAATGAGGGGCATGGCGAGTTCATTGAAAAAAAAAATTTTTGGCACAAGTTAGCGGAAATTGATTTTTTGGATTTTGTTCTCACAAAGTCTCCCTTTCCGCTAACTTGGGACAAAAATTTCAATCTTTCATGGACTCAATATGCCCCTCAGCGAATACCTTGGGGTGTGTTCTTTCCAAAATGGTGTTATTTGTGGGGTGTTTGTACTGCCCTGGCATTTGAGGGTCTCCGCAATCATTACATGTATGCCCAGCATTAGGAGTTTCTGCTATTCTCCTTATATTGAGCATACGGGTAATGAGATTTTTTTTTTCCGTTCAGCCTCTGGGCTGAAAGAAAAAAATGAACGGCACAGATTTCTTCATTCGCATCGATCAATGTGGATGAAAAAATCTCTGCCAAAAAAAGAAAAAGGAGGGGAAAGGCGTCTGCCAGGACATAGGAGCTCCGCCCAACATCCATACCCACTTCAGCTCGTATGCCCTGGCAAACCAGATTTCTCCATTCACATCAATCGATGTGGATGAATAAATCATTGCCGGGATTTTTTTTTTTTATATATACAAAGTGTTTGCCAAAGTATATGAACACCGCCACCTCCTCAGCTCATATGCCTCGGCAAACATATCTTTTACTGCAGAGGAGAAATCTCGTCTTGCAGCGCCGCATACACCGACTTGCGTGTAATCTGACAGCAGCGCAATGCTTCTGTCCGAATGCACATCAGTGCTGCAGCTGGTTCATCGGTTGGTCCACCTGAAAGGTAAAAAAAACAAAACAAAAAAGAAAAAACCAGGCCGCAAAGCAATAACTTTATTAACTTTAGAACAGAACATATTAACTTTTTTAAACTTTTTTAACTTTTTTACTTACCGGTAATTTTTTTTTTGTTTAGTTTTTTTTACCTTTATAGAACAAACCTCTCCTTCCCCATGGGACAATGTGCAAAGCGCAAATCGCCCAAAGATGTGGCGAAGTACGTTATGCACTTTATCCCAGGTGAAAGGAGAGGTTTGCAGCAGCTGTGAGTGAATGGGCCCTAATAGCCCTGTGTGCCTGTCCTGGTGAGATGTGATCCCTATGCTAGGTGTACCTGTGTGTGGTACTTCCGGAAACACTCTCCATAGCATAGGGCAGGGTGGTCAGCACAGTCAGGACAGAAATAGCGGGTGTCACGCCTTATTCCACTCCTGCTACAGACACGACATCTTTTTCGGGGTGACGGTTGGGTTGAGGTACCAGGAACGACACTGGGGAAATGTCGCTCGTGTAGACGGCTAACTACACTGGTGGATGGGGCCACGGAACCTTCTGGATACAGGAGGTTCTCGATGATCTCTTCCTGGAATTTGAGGAAGGATCGTGTTCTCCCAGCCTTACTGTAGAGAACAAAACTATTGTACAGCGCCAATTGAATCAAATATACAGACACCTTCTTATACCAGCGTCTGGTTCTGCGGGAAACTAAATACGGAGACAACATCTGGTCATTGAAGTCCACCCCTCCCATGAGCGCATTATAGTCGTGGACACAGAGGGGCTTTTCAATGACACGGGTTGCTCGCTCAATTTGGATTGTCGTGTCTGCGTGAATGGAGGAGAGCATGTAAACGTCACGCTTGTCTCTCCATTTCACCGCGAGCAGTTCTTCGTTACACAAGGCAGCCCTCTGCCCCCTTGCAAGACGGGTGGTTACAAGCCGTTGGGGGAAGCCCACGCGACTAGTTCGCGCGGTGCCACAGGCGCAAATCCGTTCTAGAAACAAATGCCTAAAGAGGGCCACACTTGTGTAGAAATTGTCCACATAAAGATGGTACCCCTTGCCGAATAAGGGTGACACCAAGTCCCAGACTGTCTTCCCACTGCTCCCCAGGTAGTCAGGGCAACCGACCGGCTCCAGGGTCTGATCTTTTCCCTCATAGATCCGAAATTTGTGGGTATAGCCTGTGGCCCTTTCACAGAGCTTATACAATTTGACCCCATACCGGGCACGCTTGCTTGGGATGTATTGTTTGAAGCCAAGGCGCCCGGTAAAATGTATTAGGGACTCGTCTACGCAGATGTTTTGCTCAGGGGTATACAAATCTGCAAATTTCAGGTTGAAATGGTCTATGAGGGGCCGAATTTTGTGGAGCCGGTCAAAAGCAGGGTGGCCTCTGGGACGGGAGGTGGTGTTGTCGCTAAAATGCAGAAAACGGAGGATGGTCTCAAATCGTGTCCTGGACATAGCAGCAGAGAACATGGGCATGTGATGAATTGGGTGCGTTGACCAATATGACCGCAATTCATGCTTTTTTGTCAGGCCCATGTTGAGGAGAAGGCCCAGAAAAATTTTAATTTCGGAAACTTGGACTGGTTTCCACCGGAAAGGCTGGGCATAATAGCTTCCCGGGTTTGCGGTTATAAATTGTGTGGCATACCGGTTTGTCTCTGCCACAACTAAGTCCAAGAGCTCCGCAGTCAAGAACAGCTCAAAAAATCCCAGGGCCGAACCGATTTGAGCCGTCTCAACCCGAACTCCAGACTGGGCGGTGAAAGGGGGAACTACTGGTGCGGCTGAAGTTGGTGACTGCCAATCAGGATTTGCCAGCACCTCAGGGACTCTAGGGGCTCTACGGGCCTGTCTGTGCGGTGGCTGCGACGGGGTAACTATTGCACGTGCCACCGTACCAGCTTCAACTGCCCTTCTGGTGCTCGCTACTTCACCAGGTTGTACGGCAGTGCTGGTACTAGGTCCAGGAAGGGCTGCGCTGCTGGTGTATGCCTCACCACGTGATCCGGCAGCGACAGCCCCACTCTGCTGCTCTTGAAGCGGATCCTGCGTAACCTGTGGTCTAGCGACACGGGGCCTGGTACGCCTGGTGCTATCAGGGACCTCCACCTCCTCGTCCGAACTTTGGGTCAGAGAGCCACTGCTTTCTACAGGTTCATATTCTGACCCGCTAGATTCATCAGATGAGGGTTCCCACTCCTCATCCGACTGGGTCAGAATCCTGTAGGCCTCTTCAGAAGAATACCCCCTGTTTGACATTTTGGACTACTAAATTTAGGGGTATTCCCTGAGACTACCCAAGAAAAAAAGCAAACCTGTCTTACAAAGGGGAGGCTAGCGAAGTACCGGAGGCTGCTGCGGTTGATAAAAAATATCAAAACTGATTTTTTTATCGCCGCAGTGCGTGTAAAGTGAATGTGCAGTGATCAAAAAATATATATTTTTTGTCACTGCGGTGGGGCGGGCGTGGGTGAACGCACGTGTGGGCGACCGATCAGGCCTGATCGGGCAAACACTGCGTTTTGGGTGGAGGGCGAGCTAAGGTGACACTAATACTATTATAGATCTGACCGTGATCAGTTTTGATCACTTACAGATACTATAAAAGTACAAATGCTGATTAGCGATACGCTAAACAGCGAATAAAAGTGACTGCGGTGCGGTGGAGTGGGCGCTAACTGACGCTAACTACCTAACCAAGGGGCCTAAACTATCCCTAAAACCTAACAGCCAATACCAGTGAAAAAAAAAAAGTGACAGTTTACACTGATCACTTTTTTTCCTTTCACTAGTGATTGACAGGGGCGATCAAAGGGGTGATCAAAGGGTTAATTGGGGTGCAGGTGGGTGATCTGGGGCTAAGGTGTAGTGCTGGTGCTACTCACAGTTCAGTCTGCTCCTGTGCTGGATCCAACCGACGAAAAGGACCAGCACAGGAGCAGACAAGCCATATAACAGATCATATTTACTAATATGATCTGTTATATGACTTTGGATTGGATTTTTTGAAAATCGCCAGCCTGCCAGCCAATGATCGTTGCTGGCAGGCTGGTGACGAAATACTTCTTTGAATTTTGCCGGCCCGCGATGCGCATGCGCGGGCCGGCTTGGAGCGAAATCTCGCGTCTCGCGAGATGACGCGTATATGCGTGACTCTGCGCAGCGCTGCCACCTCCGGAACGCGATCCTGCGTTAGGCGGTCCGGAGGTGGTTAAAGGAATTCTGTCACCAGGATTAACGATATAAATATCGCTATATGTGCCCATTTATATTAGTCTCCATGCAGTGTTTAAAATTATCCCACTGTTTATGCTCTGTGTGTTAGATTCTTATAAAAACCGATCTTATTGATATGTAAATTACCTCTGTCAGGAGCCCAAGGGGTTGTCCCACGATATGTTGGAGCCCAGCCGCGCCCATCGATCCGGAGCCCAGCACCGCCTACTACTTAATTTATTCACTCCACTATCCCTGACGTCAGTTCTTCTCAGTGCCGTAATCTCGCGCAGAGGGAACCGGCGCATGCGCAGTTGACTCGTCGAGGCCGGTGCCAGTAGTCCACACGGGCGCAGACTACAGTGTCCACTGCGCCTGCGTGAGATTACGGCACTGAGAAGAACTGAAGTCCGGGATAGTGGAGTGAATAAATTAAGAGGTAGGCGGTGCTGGTCTCTGGATAGTTGGGCGCAGCTGGGCTCCAACATATCGTGGGACAACCCCTTGGGATCCGGACAGAGGTAATTTACATAATCGATACAAATCGGTTTTTATAAGAATCTAACACACACAGAGCATAAACAGTGGGATCATTTTAAACACTGCATGGAGACTAATGGGCACATATAAATATCGCTGTATCGTTAATCCTGGCGACAGAATCCCTTTAAAAGAGGATTTAAAATGTGCAAAAGTAAGTTCAAACTACATCTTGCAGTAAACACAATGGTTCCTTACTTTTTCAAATTACTGTATGTTCAGAAGCCTTATCAAATAAACCACTTTATACCCTGCATTAAACTGCTCTGTGTGAACCCAACCTTAAAGGGCATGTTCAAGATTACAAAAAAGGGTCTGATTTTTTTCCCCCCCAGAAACAGTTCCATGTCTGTCCATAGACTGTACCTCAGATTTCTGCCCCCGTGAAGTTTTAACTACAGTGCTAAACCCTTGGCATTCAGCCAGCTAACCTTAGTATGAAGGTAAAATGGCTGGCGATAGCCATCACAGGAAATGGAGGCTCCAGAGTATTGCATAAGCCACAAGGGAGAATACAGTAAATCTGAACAATTTCCCCAGTAAACAATGTTTTGCCAATGTGATTTACACAAGAAAGGCACAATAAAAGGCAAAAAATTCTTCAATTACGTACATTTAAAAGGGTTGCCCGCTTTGGACAAGCCTTTTTGTTAGAGGGGCCCTCAGATGATGCAGGGTGGGACCCTCAATGATCAGCTGTAATCCGTGGGAAACCTGGTAGTAAGTGTGCGCTTCTCCTGTAGCGTCACCGCAAGGTAAATAACGCAATCAGTGGCTGCCTGTGTAATGCATGGGCCTGCAGGATCCTCTAGAGCAGGGATGCTGAACCTGCAGCCCTCCAGCTGTTGTAAAACTCCCAGAATGCACTTCTGTAGGATGATAGCTGTAGGCTGTCAGGGAATGATGGGAGTTGTAGTTTTGCAACAGCTGGAGGGCCGCAGGTTGAGCATGCCTGCTCTAGAGCATTGAGCAGGGGTCAGCAACCTTCAGCACTCCAGCTGCTGTGAAACTGCAACTGTCTTCCAGCATGCAAAGATGCTGGGCTGTTCTTCTAGCTTCCATTAGAAGTGTATAGAGGACTCTGGAGTGCTGGAGGTTGCTGATCCCTGCCCTAGAGTGAGATATGGTTTTTAAAGTTGCCCTCTACTCTGTAACAAGATGAGGCTTTTAAATGGGGGACTTCTCTTCAACTCCACTGACGATGTAATTAAGGCTTCGTTCACATCAACGTCTAGCCTTTCCGTTCTCCTGCTCAGTTTAGGAGCAGGAGAACAGAAAGGACGGAGAAGGCACATAACTGAGCCGAACGGAGCCTAAGGACCCCATAGACTATAATGGGGTCCGTTATGTTTCCGCTCAGAAGATGATTTTGGAGTGGAGACAAAAGTTGTGCATGCAGGACTTTTGTCTCCGCTTCAAAATCATCTTCTGAGTGGAAACATAACGGACCTCATTATAGTCTATGGGGTCCTTAGGCTCCGTTCGGCTCAGTTATGTACCTTCTCCGTCCTTTCCGTTCTCTGCTCCTAAACGGAGCAGGAGAACGGAAAGGCTGAACGGTGATGTGAACAAAGCCTAAGGTAGAAATTCTTTCAACTACTGAGTTTGATTAATGCTTATATTTAAAGCTCTATATCACTTTGCTAGAAGGTATTTAAACTTTTTTTTCTTCTTACATACAGTACATACCATCAAGCACTTTACACTCATGGACACCTTCATGCAATTTTACACGACAGCTTAAAATGAAAATCTGAAGGCAGCATGTTATAGTTCGGGATTTGCAGAACAGATTAGAGGGGATGTCTGAGACATTGATGGCTTATTACTAGGCTATGCCATCAATGTCACAAAGGTACGGCTCAGCTCTTCCTGCCTTCATCTCAGACACCATGTTCAACGTCCACAAAAAAAAGGCTCAATTTTGCTGTAAAAACACAGAAAGGCGCAACATGGGGTAATGTACGTCATAGGTGATCTGCCAAGAGTAGAAACTCCAAAATGGAGGCTCACCTTATGGAGTTGTGCTAGGAATAGGCACAACTCTATCATAGGCTTGTAGAAGCTGCAATCTGGGGAGGAGGAGATTCTTTGACTGGAGGAGCCCAATCTCTCAAAGAAACAGTGAGGTTTCAGGGGTTTATTCTGCTTGGTGCAAAACAAGCTGGCTTCAGGCGCAAGTTATGCAAATCTTCTTTATTGAAGGTGATCAGCAAAATAACGCGTTTCGGGGATACCTAGGTCCCCTTCATCAGGTTACACTTGCTGGATATACAACAGTACTGTGGGGTTTAAATACATAAAAAAGGGGGAGTGGGAACACATGTGGGAGGTTGTCCCTGACATCTGGGCACACCTTAATGGGGTGTATCCCAGAGTGTGAAGTTAGTTCATGCATAAAAAGCTTTATTTCGAAGATCACTTGTGGGCTAACATAATAGAGGCCTATTAAAGATGAGAAGAAATAGAAAAGAGAAAAGAGTATTGGAGATGTTTAAAAAGATTCCAGTGGAGATATATGCATAGATCATGTGATCGCTGAGGATGCGGTCACGTGACCCGTCACCGAGGAGAAGCTAAAGGATGCTGGATATACAGAGAGTGATAGTGGGAGAGCGATCATGTGACTAGTAACCCAGAAACCAGAGGATTGAACGGCGTGTGTGCGTTGGGTAGTCCTGTCACGCGATCGTCTTGACATGGTTGGTTACCCCAACAGGACTTTACATGCGATCCCGCTAGGTGGAAGTGAAAATAACAGGAGTGTGTAGAGAACTACGTGCCATTGAAAGAGTGATTTGAGGAATGACCATTATTGGAGACCACTGTACCTATTGTAAAGGGACAAACCAAATTAATACAAATGCAGAGTATGGTTTTATCCCAATATAGAACATGTGATGCATTCATGAAATTTTATCGCATGATTACCTCTAGGGTTTTGTCATATGAAAAGGAATTTTTCACTAAGAAAAATGATAATTACACTTACCGTAATTGGATTTTCCAGAACCCATGACAGCACCATACAGAGAGATGGAACCGCCACCACAATTGGACAGGAAGCCCCAGAGCAATCAAAAAGGGAACACCCACTTCCTCTCTCAGTGTTAATTCCAGAGTAGATCAGTAGGAGCAATACAAAATAGAATTCCTATAACTTCATTCTTTTTTTTTTTTTCTTGAAAGACAGAAACAATTCTCATCAACCATAAGCACCAGGGAGGAAATTAGAGGGGTGCTGTCATGGGTTGTGGAAAATCCAATTACCGTTAAGTTTAATTATTACTTTTCCCTTAACCCATGACAGCACAATAGAGAGACCGAATACCATAGATAAAAACCACCCCTCGGGAGGGACAGTGCTTGAAAAGTAATCTAAGCTAAAGATACCCAGAAGGAAGCATAGGGAACCCAAAGGCTAACAAGAGGTCCGAACAAAAAAAAAAAAAAAAAAAAGTCAGAACAATACACATCTTAAAACCTAGGAAAATTCAATACTAGGCATACTTTAAACCCAGCATAATCTTATAAAATAAATCTCATATGGGTTTCTCATCAAGTGTTAAAAATAATCATAACAGATTTAACAAAACATTTTTAGAGAAGTACTTATCTTGACACAGAATGATCCAAACTGAATATGATCGCTGAACACCAATTCCTTTGGTGCAGATTATATTGTGATACAGATGTTTTGATCCAAGAACCACTGCTCACAATCTGGCATCCATGATGGAACTCTACAGTGGCATCTGTCCCTTTTCTGGAGGAGCTCACGGATCTGCTGCAAGAGGTCCAAAGAGCCCCCTGGACCCTTCAGCCCTCCTAGGGTCTCCACCACCAGAAACTACTGCACGAAGGACCCCAGCAGACAACCGCCGACTCCCTGGGAAGTTCTAGATCGGTGGCAAGTATTTATAGGGTTTTGCTGGTGAGCCATATCTCCTGTAGGCCATCCAGACTAAATGGACCAGCCAATATCTTTCACTCCCAACTAGGAGACTTTTAGGACTCTGCTGGTACGTCCTACTTCCTGTAGGCCATCCAAACCATCTGGTCCAGCCCATCTTCTCACTCCCCACTATGAGTATTATAGGGCTTTTTGGGCTTATAGGACAAATTGTCAACCAGGCATAGCCACAGAACTAGTCCACCGTGCAGGCATAGCCATCAAGGTAAACCTCCACCAAGACATGGTGGCACCTCAGGCACAGCCGGTCACATTGACACCCACTCAGAGCCAAGTACGGTCATCCAGATACTGATGCGAAAGCCGTCAGCCATGCAGACGCGGTGGCAGAACCTGCCAACCATGAAGACATGGCGGCAGAAGCAGCCAACCATGCAGACCAGGCCGCAGTGTAAAGTAAGCAGCTGATCAAACACAGCTCCACTTGATAAGCCCAGCAGCAGAAGCAGACAGCTACAATGCAAAGCTGCAGTAGCAGATATCCTAGCAAGCATGAACACAAACAGCTCCATAGGTATATGTGGCCGTGCCTTTTTATATCACAGGCTCAGGGCAGTCAGCCATAAAGGCCCCGGCTTATAGGCAGCCATCATTTTTTAGGCATGGACCCAAAGGGGTAACCAGCCAGCGAGGCAGAGACTCAAGGGTAACCAGCCAGCGAGGCAGAGACTCAAAGTCAACCAGCCAGACAAGCAGAGACCCAAAGGCAGTCAGCCGACCAGGCATAGACCCAAAGGCATACTCCTACACTAGATCAAAAACAATAGCCCAAATAGCATAAAATATATAAAAATTTTGACAAAGGAGACAAAGTTCTCTGAAACGCATTGGTAATTTTTCTGGTTCCCAGAGGCTGCTGTACATGTGGGATGTCACACCAACACTTCGGGAAGCCCGTTCTGACTTCTAAGACACAATCGAACGCCTCCGGCCGTGGCGTCACCACGTGCAGAAGCCGAAGACGCAAGCAAGCAGGATTAAGCATCGGAGCTTATTGGCAGGACTAAACTACAGGATCGCTACAAATATAAATACAAACAAGGCAAGTGACTGTAGTAGACTATTTTTGAGCATTGGAATAAGGCCTCATGCACACAAAGTCAAATGTATTTTATTTCTGTGTCCGTTCCGTTTTTTTTGTGGATAGGATGCAGACCCATTCATTTCAATGGGTCCGCAAAAATGCGGACAGCACACCATGTCCTATTCTTGTCCGTTTTAGGCATTGTTACAATTGATTCGCAAAAAAAAAAAAAAAAACGGATTGCATACGGATTGCGGCCTGCAGAACACATACGGTCGTGTGCATGTAGCCAAGGCATAGAAGTTTATTTGTGGTAATTTTATTTCTATTTATATTGCAGTTGGCGCAATAGGTATCGGTGGGTTTGGAATAGTAATATTAAAACTAGCATCCAACTGATATCAGCACCAATACCCCACAAGAAGTGATAGGTGCCTACTAGTAAGCGCGGGTTGATTGCATTTTATTGTTGTAATACAAACTCCATCATCATATATGCATCATATGAAACATGGTTCACATAAAAAAAGCAGCCAAGGAGGGCAAAATACATAAAGAGAGATAATTAATTACCCATATTGGATGTGTGGCCTGGTGCACCTGACACCGCTACTAGTTAGTAGCAGTGTCAGGTGCACCGAGCCACACATCCAATATGGGTAATTATCTCTCTCTTTATGTATTTTGCCCTCCTTGGCTGCTTTTTTAGGTGAACCATGATTCATATGGTGCATGTAATACTTTTTTGATGGAGTTTATATTACAGTGATTGGTATCCCTTTTTGGGACCTATATGTATTATTTTGCATACATATGATTCAGGTTCAGTTGATCCATTAATATTTAGAGGGCATTTATTTTGACTTGTTATTATCTTGATTTAACTTTGATAGTCCGAGAAACTATTTTATATATTAGATCTTATTTATGTGATCTCCCATACGAGGTGAGTACCTGCACTGTCTCTGTACTGCAGGGATCTGGTGGGGGACTGTTCCAATTGATCCCCATACTGTTTTTCACCTTAAAATCTATATATGTGTGATCTTGCGTCAATAAAAAAAAGTTGATATATTTTATATTATACTCAGTGTATTCTATCTGGGCTATTGGTTTTGATCTAGTGTAGGAGTATTTCAATGTTGCTACTAGGCCCTAATTATATTTTGCATAATTTTCTAAAGGTACTGTTTAGATTTATAGACCCAAAGGCAGTCAGACAACCGAAGCCCTGAGGCAGACAACCCGGCCCCGGAGCCCTGAGGCAGACAACCCGGCCCCGGAGCCCTGAGGCAGACAACCCGGCCCCGGAGCCCTGAGGCAGACAACCCGGCCCCGGAGCCCTGAGGCAGACAACCCGGCCCCGGAGCCCTGAGGCAGACAACACGGCCCCGGAGCCCTGAGGCAGACAACACGGCCCCGGAGCCCTGAGGCAGACAACCCGGCCCCAAAGCCCTGAGGCAGACAACCCGGCCCCAAAGCCCTGAGGCAGACAACCCGGCCCCAAAGCCCTGAGGCAGACAACCCGGCCCTGAACATGTCATACATAGGCGTTTAACCGCTCAAAAATTCAAACCTATTAATCATGCTAAAGGCACCAACAGAATCATACCAACCACATAACACAAATATTCACTTTATAACCTAAGTTCAATCCTTCATAAGGTGTTCCTTGTATCACAGCCCTGGAGGCTGCATACTCAAGTCTCCTCTGTCCAGAGGACAGAAAACCAGTGAGGAAGTGGGTGTTCCCATTTTGATTGCTCTGGGGCTTCCTGTCCAATTGTGGGGGCGGATCATCTCTCTCTATGGTGCTGCCATGGGTGAAGGGAAAAAGCTGCAAACTAGCAAGAGATAGATTAGACTTCTCTACTAAGAACATCAAATACTGGCTCAAAACCAGGGTCCAACAGTGTAACAGTCCAGCAGCACAAAAGGTCACCAGCCGTTTAGACATGGCAGATTCTAATCAGCCGGTTACGTCCATTCATGTATTGCTCCGAATTCCCACATCACAGAACAAGGACAACAGACACAGAAAACACAACAAACCCAACTCCCACCTGAAATACAAAAAGAACAGCCACACGTTCATCAACAGTAATCCTACACCAAAAAGTATTTTCCCCTTTCCGGCTTATCGGCAATGGCAACATCCACAAAAATTCTCTCTCTGGGGATACAACCACTCCAGCACATCATAAGAACACCACAGCCTTTGTCAAACATAATCCATTCAGTATTGAGACACCTAATCAGGAGTTTCATACTCCCATGGGACACCCACCCATAGACACAACTACTCAGGGTCTCGTAAAAAACTCCCCTATCAAGGCTCCAGCTCCGCCTTTATTTGATGATGACATCCTAGCTGGATGGGCCCCACTTAACTTACCTCCAACCCAGTTTTCCATTTATCCCTGTCAAGGATCAGATTCCACCCACTCCTCTCTTGTCCCCACTACACCTCAGGCAGACAACCCGGCCCCGGAGCCCTGAGGCAGACAACCCGGCCCCGGAGCCCTGAGGCAGACAACCCGGCCCCGGAGCCCTGAGGCAGACAACCCGGCCCCGGAGCCCTGAGGCAGACAACCCGGCCCCGGAGCCCTGAGGCAGACAACCCGGCCCCGGAGCCCTGAGGCAGACAACCCGGCCCCGGAGCCCTGAGGCAGACAACCCGGCCCCGGAGCCCTGAGGCAGACAACCCGGCCCCGGAGCCCTGAGGCAGACAACCCGGCCCCGGAGCCCTGAGGCAGACAACCCGGCCCCGGAGCCCTGAGGCAGACAACCCGGCCCCGGAGCCCTGAGGCAGACAACCCGGCCCCGGAGCCCTGAGGCAGACAACCCGGCCCCGGAGCCCTGAGGCAGACAACCCGGCCCCGGAGCCCTGAGGCAGACAACCCGGCCCCGGAGCCCTGAGGCAGACAACCCGGCCCCGGAGCCCTGAGGCAGACAACCCGGCCCCGGAGCCCTGAGGCAGACAACCCGGCCCCGGAGCCCTGAGGCAGACAACCCGGCCCCGGAGCCCTGAGGCAGACAACCCGGCCCCGGAGCCCTGAGGCAGACAACCCGGCCCTGAACATGTCATACATAGGCGTTTAACCGCTTAAAAATTCAAACCTATTAATCATGCTAAAGGCACCAACAGAATCATACCAACCACATAACACAAATATTCACTTTATAACCTAAGTTCAATCCTTCATAAGGTGTTCCTTGTATCACAGCCCTGGAGGCTGCATACTCAAGTCTCCTCTGTCCAGAGGACAGAAAACCAGTGAGGAAGTGGGTGTTCCCATTTTGATTGCTCTGGGGCTTCCTGTCCAATTGTGGGGGCGGATCCATCTCTCTCTATGGTGCTGCCATGGGTGAAGGGAAAAAGCTGCAAACTAGCAAGAGATAGATTAGACTTCTCTACTAAGAACATCAAATACTGGCTCAAAACCAGGGTCCAACAGTGTAACAGTCCAGCAGCACAAAAGGTCACCAGCCCTTTAGACATGGCAGATTCTAATCAGCCGGTTACGTCCATTCATGTATTGCTCCGAATTCCCACATCACAGAACAAGGACAACAGACACAGAAAACACAACAAACCCAACTCCCACCTGAAATACAAAAAGAACAGCCACACATTCATCAACAGTAATCCTACACCAAAAAGTATTTTCCCCTTTCCGGCTTATCGGCAATGGCAACATCCACAAAAATCCTCTCTGGGGATACAACCACTCCAGCACATCATAAGAACACCACTGCCTTTGTCAAACATAATCCATTCAGTATTGAGACACCTAATCAGGAGTTTCATACTCCCATGGGACACCCACCCATAGACACAACTACTCAGGGTCTCGTAAAAAACTCCCCTATCAAGGCTCCAGCTCCGCCTTTATTTGATGATGACATCCTAGCTGGATGGGCCCCACTTAACTTACCTCCAACCCAGTTTTCCATTTATCCCAGTCAAGGATCAGATTCCACCCACTCCTCTCTTGTCCCCACTACACCTCAGGACCTTGAAGCAGATTCGCTCATTACTATTAGGGTTGTCCCGATACCACTTTTTTTGGACCGAGTACAAGTACCGATACTTTTTTTCAAGTAGTCACCGATACCGAATACCGATACTTTTTTTAAATGTCATGTGACCGTTTTGGGGGATCTGTGGATCTGTGGATGACGCACTGTCATGTGGGGGATCTGTGGATGGCACTGTTATGGGGGATCTGTGGATGGCACTGTTATGGGGGATCTGTGGATGGCACTGTTATGGGGGATCTGTGGATGGCACTGTTATGGGGGATCTGTGGATGGCACTGTTATGGGGGATCTGTGGATGGCACTGTTATGGGGGATCTGTGGATGGCACTGTTATGGGGGATCTGTGGATGGCACTGTTATGGGGGATCTGTGGATGGCACTGTTATGGGGGATCTGTGGATGGCACTGTTATGGGGGATCTGTGGATGGCACTGTTATGGGGGATCTGTGGATGGCACTGTTATGGGGGATCTGTGGATGGCACTGTTATGGGGGATCTGTGGATGACACTGTTATGGGGGATCTGTGGATGGCACTGTTATGGGGGATCTGTGGATGGCACTGTTATGGGGGATCTGTGGATGGCACTGTTATGGGGGATCTGTGGATGGCGCTGTTATGGGGATCTGTGGATGGTGCTGTTATGGGGATCTGTGGATGGTACTGCTATGGGGTGGGATATCTGTGGATGGCATTGTTATGGGGTGGGGGGATCTGAGGATGGCATTGTTATTTGGTGGGGGATCTGTGGATGGTGCTGTTATGGGGAGGATCTGTGGATGACACTGCTATATGTCATCCACAGATCCCCCTCATAACAGTGTCCCCCAATACACCGGGCCCCGCCGCTCACCGAAGTATTTATAAACGTGAATCCTTATCCTGTTATTAAGTTGAACTAACGCTGCCCTCTCCCATGTTCCCCTGTATCCCCACAGCACTTACTTAAGCTTCCATAGCAGGCAGAGCGGACGGCACCAGTAACGTCACTCACTGACGTCGCGCGTCTGCTCCACCTGCTTCATTCATAAAGTGGGCGGAGCAGGCGCTCTACGTCAGTGAGTGACGTTACTGCTGCCGTCTGCTCTGCCTGCTATGGAAGCTTAAGTAAGTGCTGTGGGGATACAGGGGGAACATGGGAGAGGGCAGCGTTAGTTCAACTTAATAACAGGATAAGGATTCACGTTTATAAATACTTTGGTGAGCGGCGGGGCCCGGTGTAAAAAAAAGTATTCTATTTATGTATCGGGGCGGGGTATCGGCGGCTGAGTACCGCCGAGAAAACTCGGAATCGGTCCCGATACCGATACTAGTATCGGTATCGGGACAACCCTAATTACTATACAGGAAATCACAACCACCCGGTCTCTGAATAATGACAACAACCTTATCAATAATTCATGTACACTACACCAGGAGGAAGCTCCTCAATCTAACCATATACACTGGACCATTACCAAAAATGTATCGGCATCTCTATCAATAGCAGGACCTTCAACTACACTATCTTCTTTTTTATCCCTGCCACCAGTCATCACCCCAACCACAATAAATCCGATAATGAAAAGTGCCATTCAAAAGTCGCATTCAAAATACCGGATCCGTCCTTCCTGCGCAGACCGAAAAAAAAAAAAGGTGAAAAAAATAAATGCCGGATCCGTTTTGCCGGATGACACCGGACAGACGGATCCGGCATTTCAATGCATTTTTCTGACTGATCAGGCATTTTTAAGACTGATCAGTCTTACAAATGCCATCAGTTGGCATACGTTTTGCCGGATCCAGCAGGCAGTTCTGGCGACGGAACTGCTTGCCGGATCACTCTGCCGCAAGTTTGAGTAAGACTACTTTCACAAGGTATCTGCTTTATATTAACTGTCACGTGCCGGAGACCCAAGGCAGACCTCCAGGACGTCAAGCAAACAGGACACAGGCAAAAACAGACCAAGTACCCACAGAGAACTTTATTACAAGTATAATTAAAAGGACATAACAGTAAGCAGGAAGGTAATAGTGATCGCACTACCACAGAACCAAGTGCACTGGCAGAACAGAGGCAAAACCCAGAGAGCGGAGTTCTAGTCAGTCCCGTTCTTCACAGAGCCCCTGGTGGTGGGGATGAACTGGACCTAGGGCTCACTTGTCACACCTCCAGGAAGGTCCTGGTACACTTGGCCCCTACCTGCAGAGAACCACACTGGTGAAACCACCAGCGGAAACAGAAAAAGAACTGGAACCCAAGCAAACATAGCACATGGAAAAGACAAGACAAATGGGAACCAGCACAGAAGCAGATGCCTGGACCCCAAGCGGAATGGAAGTATGGCGGTCTCAGGCAGAGCTGCACACAGACAAGAGATTCCCCCTCTGGGTAAGCAAGGGACCCTCTCGCGAAGGCAGGACAAACACGGGATAGGAACAGAAGTAGAAAGGAACTACAGGCAGACAAGAACAGACAAGGATCAAAAGCAGTAGGCACTGCCAGGCATTACAAAGGACAGGATACAATCAGAAGCAGTTTAGCACTGCTAGGCTAAGGAACAGACAAGGATAACCTAAACATCATACAGGACAGGTACAGATCAGACAAGGACATAACCTCAAACACCATCACAGAACAGGTACTAACAACATCAGAAAAAGCAGCAACACGTTACCAGGCGACACCACAAACAAGTGTAGATGGCAAGACCCCCTGGGTCAGCAGCAAAGGGGCTACACCTAGCAAGACACAGGAAAGACTGAGCACAAGCCCCACAGCTCACAGGTAGAAATAGCTGCTTAATGAGGGCACATGAAAGCCACACCCAGGCACAGATCAGGGGACGTTAACCCCATCAGAACAGGAGTACAGAACCACAAAACACACAGGCTGTAGTACAGGACATTGCCCCTGGCAACCAGCATACACGGAGACCACCGCAGCCAGTACACCAGTGCACAAACAACCCGTGTAACACAGACAGAGAAGCATCACGGGGGGAGCAAACATTCACAGGCAGCAGTTCACAGGAGACAGTTCACAGCAGCCAGCACGCAGCCCCAAGCAACCAGCCTGCAGCCAGTACGCGAGAGGGAATGCAGCCAGCCTACACAGACACAACTGTCACAGTGAAACGCACTGACATTAACCCACAACATATTCTCATTTTAAGACCAAGTTTACCAACAGAGGGAACGAGATGGGTACGAAATTTGCCCTGAGTTTTGCTAACCTTTTTATGGGCAAATTTGAGGAGATTAACTTTATAAATCTAGATTCTGGGAAGAAGACATTAGGCCAGATTTATCATTAGCTCAGGTCAGAATAATGGAGTGAAAAAGTCCCCCAAAAAGTCCCAAACGCTAAAACTGCGCACAAATTTGCAACTTTTTTCTGCTCTGCACTATGCTCGCCAGTTTTCTGAAAGTGGGCGTGTTTTCTTATGTAAATTAATCTCTAGACAGATTTACTATTGGGACTATTTAAAAAGTCGCAAAAAAGTCGCAATTTCACTCCAGTGAGGACCATGCTTATCTTATGAGACTTTTTAATAGAACATGCGACTTTTTCATAAAAACGTGCGACTTTTTCGTAAAGATGTGCGACTTTTGTAAAGCTGCTTACTGACGGATAAACTGCTACCGTCAAACCACATTTATTACAGTCTTAAAGGGCCGATCATAAATCTGACTTGGCTAAAACTGACTTTAGCCATATGTGAAAGTGGAGTGAGCTGTCAGAGTAATGATAAATCTGGCCCATTGAGGTTTATCATTGTTTTTAGAGATGAGCGAATTTTTGATAAGTTCAATTCGGCTGAGTCGCCGAATTTTACAAAAAAATTTGCTTTGTGACGAATTACTTCATCACAAAGCGCATTTTTTGTAAGTAGGGGTCCAATGACAGGGAGCTGAAATAGCGCAGCCCCCTGTCATTGTACCCCTCAGATGCCGCGTTCATACATGATCGCGGCATCCGAGTGTAAAAACTGTGTGAAATTAACATTTAAAAATAAAAATATTAAAATTACCGCCTCCATTTGCTTGCCACAGGCCAGCCGCCGCCATCTTGCTTAACGATCTGGAGCGAAACCTTGCACGCCGCAAGATTACGTAATCACGCCTGCCAGGGTTGTGACGTCATACGCCACCACGCATGGGATTTCAGCAGAGATCTTTAATCAAGATGGCGGCCCGTCTCAAGCAAATGGAGGAGGCAAGTATGATTTCTTTAGTTTTTTTACACTATTTCAGGTTAAATCGATTCGCTAACATGAAGCACGAGGAAATTCGGCTTCGAAGTGAATTTATCCTGAAAGAAAGCACTTCCATGAACAAAGCGGAACCTTGTCCTTTAGATTTAAAGAAAAAGGCTATCCAAACAGTGCAATAGAATGCTCCCGTGAACGAGCCTCCAAACTGACAAACCGAATGTCTTTGCCCTAAAAAAAGGAAAGAACCCTTGTAATCTTAATCTCATTACCACTTACAACAGTAACCACACTGTAGTAAAAAACATACTATCAAAATATTGGTATATTTAAAAAAATAAAAAGACCCCATTCTGTGTAAAATAATACCGACTGGACCCCGTCTGACTTTCAGAAGGGAACAGACTCAAGAACATCTTAGCCCCCAGAAAACTTAAAAGCCTAAGCACAACCGGGTGTAACTCTTCGAAAACAAAATCAGACTAGCCAGCGTATATGGGGCAGCCAAAAGTGCAGACAACCCAGATGCATGTGCTGTAAAAGCATAAGTACCACTACCTCATTTCGTAACAATCAAAACGGCGAAGAGTTTCCAATCAGAAGCAACTTAGACTGTAACTCCACCCATATCATTTATGTACTGGAGTCCCCATGTGGCCTCCAATACATAGGAGAAACAATACAGACTCTACGTAACAGGCTTAACAAACATAGATCAAATATAAAAAAGAAATTTTGTAAACATAAGACATGCCGTGGACAACCATGATGGATCTTACCATGACTTTAAAGAGGACCTTTCATCTGTTTTACTTATAGAAGCTAAATACCTGTACTTGCGGGGTACCACCCGCTGATGCTGCCACCCGTTTTTTTGTTTTTTTTAAACATCGCCCCTACGCCCTCCTGAAGTTTTTGCGCTCAATATGCTAATACCGAGCATCGGTACAGGGAGGAGGAGACGCCAGGGTTTCACAGCTTAGCAGTGTTGCTTCTCTTTAAGATACAGTATTTTAACTTGCCAGTTGAGTATTTATTTTATCCTTTTGATGTATACCAGCTTTTTAGACTGTCCATATTTTATTTGGTTTGTGAAATTGTACACAGACACTTACCTTTCTTTAAAAAAACAATCAGACTGGCTCACAGTATTTTTGCATTTATTAAAATTACTTTATTGACCCAATACAATGTTACACATATCCTAGTTAATTGTCAACATAACAGCATATATAAATAGGTACTTTAAATGCGGAGCTCTCGCATATACCTAAATGACAGGAGTACTCCAACTATGACCTCTGGTTTTGCTATGTGGTGTCCGTCTGCTACGTATTGAGATAAACTATCTGAACACTAGAGATAGTCTATCTGTTGATTTGCCTTGATCTAAACATAAATTGTTCAGCCACTATTCCGTTAGCGGTCGCTGATAGATAGTCTCAGCAACTATGTTGCTTAATATTGCGGTTTCCTACCTCCTGCCACGAGGTAGTCACTCTGCTCGTTCTTCGCGGCGTCTCAAGTGATCCGACCAGAGAGTGGTTTGCTGGTCGGTGATGGTATCCACCTGCGCCGATCGAAGTAGCGGAAGTTGATGTAGCAGAGCCGCGCCGGTGTATTCGGCAAAGACGTCAATATTAGCACACCAATAAGTCAGTCCACTATAATGGTATTATACCGCTTGCACCGCTTGAGGTTATGGCTGATATCGTGCTCACCCTTTTCAAACTGCATGCAGATGAGATGGTCAAGGCAAAAATCTTTTTAAAAAAAGATGAAAGCAGAAACAAAAATAACGCACCACTAGCTGGGTCAGGTTCACACTAGTTCGCACTAGACGCGTTTCGGAACCGTAGTTCCTTCCTCAGTAGGCAAATGTGTAATGCTTACCTTTCTTTCTCCCTAATCATATCCACCTCACGACTAATCACATGACTCATTTTAAAGAATCATATACAGTCATGCTTTTACATACAATTTGACGAGACCGTAGACACCATACAGTATAGGGTAGGGCTTATCTCCCTAATTCTCTATTTACACAGCCCCCCCATATGTCCATTCGATCTGTGAAGTCAGGCTAACAAATCACAGCTTTTATTTTTTCTTTATAATCACTTCTGCATTTGTATTAATTTGGTTTGTCCTTTTATAATAGGTACAGTGGTCTCCAATAATGGTCATTCCTCAAATCACTCTTTCAATGGCACGTAGTTCTCTATACACGCTCCTGTTATTCTCCCTTCCACCTAGTGGAACCGCATCTAGCGTCCTGTTGTTGGGGTAATCAGCCATGTGACCGTGATCACGTGACAGGGCTACCCAGCGTACACACGCCGTTCAATCCTCTGGTGTCCGGGTTACCAGTCACGTGATCGCTCTCCTGCGACCACGCTCTGTCTATCTGGCATCGGGTCATGTGACAGCGACCATTCCGATCACATGACCAGACCAGCAAAGCACATTGCCAGCAACACCCCTTTCTCCCCCTGCTATGGGTCATGTCACCGCATCCTCAGCGATCACGTGATCTAAGCTTATATCTCCACTGGAATATTTTTAAACATCTCCACTACTCTTTTCTTTTTCTTCTCATCTTTAATGGGCCTCCATCATGTTAGTCCACAAGTGAAGATCTTCGAAATAAAGCTTTTTATGCATGAACTAACTTCACACTCTAGGACACATCCCACAAAGGGGTGCCCAGATGTCAGGGACAACCTCCCACATGTGTTCCCACTGTTGTACTGTATATCCAGCAAGTGTAACCTGATGAAGGGGACCTAGGTATCCCCGAAACGCATTATTTTGTGGATCACCTTCAATAAAGAAGATTTGCATAACATCCACCTGAAGCCAGCTTGTTTTGCACCAAGCAGAATAAACCCCTGAAACCATGTTCAACATAACAGGTTCCCTTTAAAGTTATGTATGGAACAAACTAATTATTTTTGTGGCTAAAACTCTGATCCAATCAAAGCCCGAGTTTCACAATACCTTAAACTAAAAAGTTCAGTATGTGCAGACTTTAGGCCTAGGATCACATGCCAGATATCTTCACAGAATCTTTAAAACTTAAGACCAAAAAATCTCCATAAGACTTGATTCCTGGTGTGGACCAATGTCCCATTACATAAAAGGGGGTAATTCAATGTCAAACTGCTCATTAGCTCACCACCACTGAAGAAAAACCATGGTCATGGTAAGGTGGACATGTACACCTCTAGGGCTGTCTGAAAGTTGTAGGGGGCGAGACATGGCAGTAGAAGACTGTCTACTTTCATATGTAGTCAGTGGCAATGCTATGGGGAGGGGGGGTCACAGTTTTCGCAGATGCACTTGGACCTCTAGAGGGTCCCATAGATTCTACACCATGCTAACTCTGCTCTTCCTCTGCCTGCTCTACATAATAAGTCCTTGGTGGACCCACCCATAGAGCGCCACTATGTCCTGTACACCCACAGTCTATGGAGGCTTCCTCCAAAATGTTGTGTCTGAGCATTGTAAACATGAGGCACAGTGCCATTGATATGATAACTTCCCCAGCAGGTTGGCCTGGTCCCACTGGCAATGCAGAGAAAAGTATTACTAAGACTCTAATACCATTCTAAATTGTCCTGTTCCCCGATGGCTTCTGCATGCATACATGGAGTATGCCTCCACAGAGGTCTATCTCTGAGGAATGAATGGGGTATTACCTTGGGGGCACAGAAGGGTCCCTATTACTAAGTGTCAGGCACAGAGTGCTTATTGATATAAGGGCATTGCAAAGTGGGTATTACTGAGCTGGGGCACAAAGGAAGCACTGCTGTTTAGCGGTGGGCACAATAAGGGAATTATTATTATGTGGGGGCACTAGGACTGTGCGGGACTAGTATTGTGTGGAGCACAAAAGGTATATTAGTAACTGTATGCCAGTACATTAAAAATAAGCAAAAGTATAGCAAATTTCATAAGTATGTGAAAATCTGCGATTTTATAGTTCCCAGTTACCACATATAGTCCACTTTCCCACAATGCAGATTTGCTTTGCATTTTGCTCGTTTACTACAATTAAAAACAGGAGTGCAGAGAAAAAAGGAAATAAGGTGCATACAGACCATGCGGGAAAAAAATTCAATCTGCTGTGGATTTTGATGCAAATCTGCATGTATTACATTAAGAATTTGAGCAGATTTCACCGCCCACAGATTTTCTTTCTGTAAAATGTTCATGGGGTTTCCAAAGCTCCATACATATGTAGGGTATGGTATGGACCCCTGGGATCCCACCTGATTTCTCTACAGAGTCACAGAGCCATACATATAGTTGCGGCTGTGCCCGGTACAGCAGTTCATTCCCATTCACCCTTCTCCCCCTCCCGGTTGACCTGGAGCATACTTGCCTGCTCCCCACTGCTTAGTTTTGGCTCCTTCAGTTCGCCGTACTCCGGTTCCCCTCTTCCGGAGTTAACCGGCGGCACATGTGTCATTGGCTGCAGCGGTGATGTGTGACCCAGTCTGAAAGTTGGCAAGCAGGACACTGAAGTGCTGGGACCGAGCGGTGGTGAGCAGGTAAGTATGCTTCCCTCCACAGTTCTAGGACAAAAGTGGTTTCAAAGCTGAACAACCCTTTTAACCCTAAACATTACTCTACATCCTAAAGGTCTTATATTGCAATAATAATGGTCGCAATTGAGTTTTCATCTGAATTACATTCACTATCCAATTTCTGCATCAATCTCATTCTCTTCTCTTCTTCAGGAGTCCTTCCGTTTGGGAAACCATCCATAAAAGTGGTTTCCTGGGACAATTAAAAAAATTTTTTAACACACAACCAGTGTTTCCTTACTGCCCTGGCTTAGCACACCGGAAATGGCAAGAAGGATCCACTCAGCCAATCAGCGGCAGGTCACTGATAAGGCCAGTGATTGGCTGAGTGACCCTTTCTTGGCAAACAAGCTAGAAAAGGGTAGTGGAGAGCAGCAGAGGATCAGTGGAGGGGAGTAATTCTTTTTTATTATATTATTATTATTATTATTAATAATAAACTTTCTGGCCCATTTTCTTTTTTTTTTTTTTTATTCTCTCTGGAAAGTCTCTTTAAGCTGCACAAAGATTAGAGAGCAGAAGAGGCCATAGTAGCCGAATGTAACCATGACCTACAAGCAAGTTTCCCAATAAATGCTTACGTTCTTGAGCTTGCCGCCAACATTAAGAACATGTTCGAGACAGACAGTCTCATAACTGCTGATATTTACAGAAGATCCCTACCGCAGACACGAATGACTTCTAAATAAGCCAATTTCCCGCAATTCTCCTTTAGGGGCTATCCAGCCTTAAAACTGATAGTCCAAGATCAATATCAGATCAGTGGGGGTCGGAGTCTCGGCACCCCCCCCCCACCGATCAGCTCTTTGAAGTGGTCTGTGCGAGTGCTGCAGCTTCTTCATTGCGTCCGGGCACTCTTTCAGCAGCAGTGGTGCAGGGTGTTACAGCTTTGTCTCATTCACGGTTATTTTGCGGT
Organism: Bufo bufo; assembly: GCF_905171765.1. NCBI lineage: Eukaryota > Metazoa > Chordata > Amphibia > Anura > Bufonidae > Bufo > Bufo bufo. The sequence goes on along the minus strand of NC_053394.1, from coordinate 272,757,151 downwards.
GAACGATGTAACACAAGTTAAGAATTACCTCAGCTCCCTATTTATACATGGAAGCAATGCCATCTCCCATAGCGAATAGTAAGGTTTTAATCATTTACATCACTGTAAATGGCATAATCCTCCTTGGCTAGAGGAATCTTTGGGCTCCGCTGGGAAATCTATAGAGCAACCTCTGCCCCCTGTGATAACACAGACAAGCGCCTTCGTGAGGGAGGAGGTTTCTGCACACTTACAGGGAGCCTTCAGACAGAGAAAGGAGAACCTACAGGATACTGGAAGATGCTCCCTTCTTCTAACAAGGTATCTTACAAAGAGTCATACATGCACACATGCCGATTCAAGTAAATGATAACATGAGGTATGCTTTCCAGCAGTTGTCAAACATTTTATAATAGCTTAAAAAAAAAAATTAAAAAAAATCACCTCACAAATCACCAAAATCACCTCACCCTGCCACTCCCATCCAGACTCTTCCAGTCAGTCTTTACTTCCTGGTCCCTTCGACAAGTAAAGGTGACCGCTCTGCTAAACCCTGACTGAGGTGGGTCACTCTGTGGCCGAGCAGGAGGGACAAGACACCATTTTCTTTACGATCCTAAGGCCTCATGCACAAGACGGTATCCATTTTGTAGTCCGCAAACTGAAGATCCACAAAATACAGATACCGTCCGTTTGCATGCCCACAAAATGGACAATAGAACATGTCCTATAATTTTCTGAACAGCCACATGGATGTGGACTGGACATTGACGACATCCATGTACTGTCGCATTTATTGTGGACCCATACAAAATTAAGCACGACATGGACCAAAAAAAAAAAAAAGAAAAGTTCCAGCCAAAGTACCATAGTTCCTGTACTATAAGGGCTCTTTCACACTTGCGTTGTCCGGATTCGGCGTGTACTCCACTTGCCAGAATTACACGCCGGATCCGGAAAAACGCAAGTGTACTGAAAGCATTTGAAGACGGAGCCGTCTTCAAATTGCGTTCAGTGTTACTATGGCAGCCAGGACGCTATTAAAGTCCTGGTTGCCATAGTAGGAGCGGGGAGCGGGGGAGCGGTATACTTACAGTCCGTGCGGCTCCCGGGGCGCTCCAGAATGACGTCAGAGCGCCCCATGCGCATGGATGACGTGATCCATGCGCTTGGGGCGCCCTGACGTCACTCTGGAGCGCCCCGGGAGCCGCACTGACGGTAAGTATGCTGCTCCCCCGCTCCCCGCTACACTTTACCATGGCTGCCAGGACTTTAGCGTCCCGGCAGCCATGGTAACCATTCAGAAAAAGCTAAATGTCGGGTCCGGCAATGCGCCGAAACAACGTTTAGCTTAAGGCCGGATCCGGATCAATGCCTTTCAATGGGCATTAATTCCGGATCCGGCCTTGCGGCAAGTGTTCAGGATTTTTGGCCGGAGCAAAAAGCGCAGCATGCTGCGGTATTTTCTCCGGCCAAAAAACGCTCCGGTCCGGAACTGAAGACATCCTGATGCATCCTGAACGGATTTCTCTCCATTCAGAATGCATTAGGATAAAACTGATCAGGATTCTTCCGGCATAGAGCCCCGACGACGGAACTCTATGCCGGAAGAAAAGAACGCAGGTGTGAAAGAGCCCTTAGATGCATATTTTTCCCCACAAAAAGAGGGGGGAGGGGAATGGCAGTGTGTCGTATAAAGTGAATACTCCATTATGGAAGCGCTCACTAAAAGGGTTCTTCGGGCTTTGAGTATTGATGACCTATCCTACCCCCCCGAACGATCCGATGTATGCGGAGACGGCGTGCGCAGTGTGCACGTGCCGTCTCTCTTCCTTCTCTCTGCTGCTTTGCCATAGACATAGCAGCAGGAAGAGACGGCACGTGCACACTGCGCGCACAGTCTCCACCTACAATTGATCAGCGTGGCTGCTGGGTGATCCGTCCCCCACCGATCTGATATTGAGGACCTATCATCAATATAAAAATCCCAGACAACTCTTAATACAGTGGGACCAGGAGAGGTGAATATAGTGGGAGCTGGCTTTACTCACCGCTCCCTGGTCTTCTCCGGGCACCGCACTGTGCTGTGTCCTGACTGAGTACAAAGTCATCAGGTCACAGTGCAGCGCTGCAGGAAAAGTGCATGATCTCCCGGGTGGTTGCGCCGTCTGGAGCAGGAGAGGTAGGTTCTTTTATTTTTGTCTGAAAGGTAGGGGGTCTGAAAATATTTTTTTTCTTATTTTCCTCCCCTAAAACCTAGGAGCATCTTATAGGGCGGAAAATACAGGTAGTAACAAAAAGCATCAAGTAATGTTAGTAAAATCAACTTAAGACAACCTCCTTATACAAGGAATAAAGAAGAAATAAATTTGTTGTAAAAGTGTTGCCCTCTAGACAGGCTGTCTAGACCTGCTTCAGATTTATCACAACGGCCCAAGCAGGATGATAAATCCAGCGCAGGGACGGACGCTTTTCTCTCCCTCTATACCAAATATTGGTTGGCTTACTTTGGGAGAGATTTTTACCCCAGAATTGTGATACAATTTTGGCGCCGAATGGTGCATCTTAGGACCTGCCTCTGTCTAGTAAAGTTTGGCCCCTTCTGCTAAACTCTGTTCCCTTGCAGGCAGGCATGTATTAAAAAAAATAAAAAATAAAAAAAAGTGTAGAAACCTGAGCTGCACCATATTTCTGCAATTTGCGGCGTTTTTTTTATACAGATTTTTTTGGCACAGACACATTAGCAAATCTGGGACCATATTATCCTTACATACAAGGGAGGATACAGATCACGCGTGCACTAATAAATGGGAAGACTAGATGGACCAACATCTATGTCCCAGTTATGTCTACGGGTCCTTGAGCATGGGCTGATTTCCTGTATCCAGCGCCGATCGATGATATAGCAAGTCGATCATCACTCATTTAGACCGATTTATCGCTCGCGATCTCTCTTATTCCTCCCACATGTATGTATGCTCGATTCGGCACTATACTAGACTATAGGCTGCTAAAAGGACACTCTGTTGTCATCTACCAGGTCCTTGGGGCTCTGTGGATACATTCAGCATATGCACTGGGTATTTCTCCTGGACTGTGGTGTGAACAGTCTAAAGGTCCTTTTCTGCAGGCTGATAAGGCAAACGAGCATTTGTTTCCAACTGTTGGTCAATGTATGCATATCAGCTAAGACATGAGCAAACTATCGTTTATTGCCCAATCACATTTCAAGGCGGGCATTAATCGGCATCTCTCAGCAGATTTATACCTACCGTATATACCCGTTGCATGTGCGCTTGACAGATGAAGGCATCTGTGTTGGTCCCATGTTCATATGTAGCGAGAGCAAAGCCTCTAGGTGTAACAGTAACGCCCCCGTTGCTCCTAGAGGCTCATTTGCATATATTAAAACATCATTTTTCTCAGCAATGTGGGCATATATGAACATGGGACCAACACAGATGTCTTCAGCTGCCAAGTGCTCATGTAACAGGTCAGTCAGGTTCATAGGTACAAATCTGCTGACAGATGCCCGCCTAAAAATTAGCCAATAAACAATAGTTTGCTCATTTCTTAGCTGAACCGTGTTTCCCCAAAAATAAGCCCTACCCCGATAATAAGCCCTAGCGCTATTTTGCAGGGTTTTTGGAGTAGGCTTAAAATAATAAGCCCTACTTCAAAAATAAGCCCTAATGGCTCCTGAGCTGCCATGAAACTGTGGGCGGGCGGTGCAAGCTTCAGTGAATTAGCCTTCTAAATGGTAAATGATGCCGACAGCCACGCTTCCCTTCACTATCAAAGTTCTCACTTAGGTGAAGGAGGCATAAAGGAGGAATAAATGTAGATTTTTATGGTTCATGAATACCGTACCAGTTAATGTACACGAAGAAGGAAATAGGATCTGAAGGAATACTTGATGCAATTAAGGGTTTGGAGAGTTATGCTGTTTTTCCAGAATGTGATGACCTGATTATACTGTATTTGATTAAATCTAGATTTTTTGTTCAAGCATAAATGTGCGATTGTTGTTCATGGAGCCAAAATAAGTTCTACCCCAAAAATAAGCCCTAACCTTTTTTCGGACAAAAATCTTATTTTCGGAGAAACACGGAAATAGCCTTGCATTAAGCACTGGTTGCAAACAAATGATCGATCGCCTTATCTTCCCGGGACCTTTAGACTGTTCACACCAGGAGAAATAACTGGTGCATAATTGTTAAGGGTATACAAAATCAGGAGTGGAGCATAAAAGGAGAAAAAGGGAACAGGATAGATACTTCTCTTTTTACGAGATCACTGCTGGTTCCGGCTTTCGAAACCTGACCATGTGGCCATTAGTGATGAGCCATATTCGATTTCGCGAATATTCGATTTAATATTTGTCATTATTCTATTTATCGCAAATAATATGCAATTTAATTATTCGCTTATTGCGATTTTCTTTTAACTGTATAAGGCAACTTTCCTATTGGTTGGCTATATAGAATATTCGCATTTTTTTGTACAGTTGATCGCATACTCCTCCTCGACAAGCGTCCCCGTCACCATGGGAACGCCTGTGGGTTAGAAATTACCATCGGATCTGTGTTTTCCCTGAGCTCGTGAAAACTCAGATCCGATGGTATACTCTAACCCAGAGGTGTTCCCATGGTGACGGGGACGCTTGTCGGGGAGGAGTATGCGAACGACCGTACAGATTGAAAAAAAAAAAAGAAGAATATTCTAAATAACGAATATTCGCTATATTGCTATTAGTTTTTTTAAATATTCGTAATATTCTAAAAACAAGACTATATAGCAAAATAGCAAACATTCGTGAAATACACATAGAGACTGCAATTTAGCTAATATAGGGCTACAATTTTTTTTTATAGTCTAATTTTTTTTGTCTCTTCTGAAGTTCAGATTTGGAAAAAATGTACACTATTAAAAAAATAAATAAATACTATAGCACTATATTAGCTACCGTAAATTGCAGTCTATATGTGTATTTTACGAATATTCGCTATATTGCTACAACTTCGTGTTTTCGAATATGACAAATGTTCTAAAAAAACTAATATATAGCATTATAGCAAATAGTCGTCTTTTTTTTTTCCCACAATCTGTACGGTCGTTAGCATACCCCTCCCCGACAAGCGTCCCCGTCACCATGGGAACGCCTGTGGGTTAGACTATACCATCGGATCTGAGTTTTCACGAGCTCAGGGAAAACACAGATCCGATGGTAATTTCGAAGCCACAGCCACATGGTGATGGGGACGCTTGTCGGGGAGGAGTATGCGAACGACTGAACAGATTGGAAAAAAAAATAAAGAATATTCTAAATAACGAATATATTCCCTATAATGCTATATATTAGTTTTTTAGAATATTCGTCATTTTTTTTTTTCCATATGAAAACATGATTACTCCCTGCTTAAGTTGCTTGTGGGCCAATGACTCATTGACCCGCAAGAAAGAAGCAGGGAGGAATCATGTTTTCAGATGTTAAAAAATGATGAATATTTAATATAGCGAATAAATGGCACTATATTCGAAATATTGGCAAATTAGCGAAGTTGTGATATTCGCGATTAATATTCGAATATTCACGCTCAACACTAGCGGCCATACCCAACCTCATTTTCTTAAAGGAGTTGCCCTACTTCAAATAGTGATTTAAATACCACACCCTACAAAGTTACTGGTCGAGGGAAGCATAGTTACCTGCAGGGTTGGAGTGGCCTGATGTTGTATGTGGGTCCAAAGTGACAGAAGACAGGGCAACACAAATATGCGGGGACAACGCAAGTGGGCGGGGCCTGTAATGCCACAGTATTCAACTGTATCTCCATCCTGAGGACTGTAATACAGTTGAGTTCAGGAGGGCGCTATGAACGCAGCCTGTGGCTCCCTTGAGCATTGGCCCACCTGGAATTTCCCTGTAGGGTCTATGGCCAATCTGCCCCTGCTTACCTGCTCCCTGATACTCTGTTCCGCCATAATAGGTCCACCTCTGTCTCCAATGGATTTCGGTTCCCACATGTAAACTTCCGGCATGGACAGGGGTCACAGAGTCTCTTGGGGGACACATGACTGCAGCGGCCAGTCATTGGCTGCAAATGAGCACATGATCTCCATCTATGCCGGATACAGACATGTGGGGACCAAAGAGCAGTGGAGCCACGTGGCTGGAGATCAGGTGAGGATGCATCCATCTGGGTGGTACTTAAATAATGATCTGCAGCTAGACACCTCCTTTAAGCTCTTGTATGGTCATACTATTAATAGGACCCTACAAGTTTTCAGCACTTGTTCCGGTGAACTTGTCACAATCCCATCCAAGAGCAGATCTTGAAGGGTGCGGCTAAGGTACATCCAGCACCTATGGAGGAGGCAGGCGTCCACCGAGCTCTGTGCACGTGGTGGACGTAAGAAGACTTTTTGGAGACCTACATTACAAATTAGGAGCACATATAGAGCAGGGTTCTACCAATTTTATTCATCTGTTCACAGGGGCTGGACCTCAGACATATCAAGTTTAATTACTACACAGTGATATGCAATGTTCTAATATATGGGCCTCCTTTATCAAAACTGGAGCACAAGGGAGGGATTGGTTCGTATGGGCAACAGGGCTAGCTTTACGGTTTGAAAGACTTTAGTCCTCACCATTTCACTGCTTGCTGTCAGTAAATGGAACAATTATATTTTCACATTTATAGCTAAGCTTTTTTTTACATTCCTAGAGCTACCATTGTATCCAGGCAGAGCAGTCCACTATGAGACAAGCAGAGTGATACATGTCCTCTGCAATCACAGGAAGACATCTTGTTGAGAAATAGAAACATCAAGTCAATTAGACCGTTCCAGAACTGTTCACGATTCCATTTTCCCCAGAATCTTAAAGGAGTTCTCTGCGCTGATCTGTGGGGGAAAGATGATCTGCTCAGTACCTACTCCTCTGTTGTCTCCATCTCCGCTCCGGTCAAGATCAGATGTGTTCCTGAGTCTTCCTGTTCAGCTGCATATACTGTACACACAGATGAAGAGGAAGACTCCGGAACACATCCGGTCAGAACCCGAGCGGAAAAACCCACATCCAGTCCCCATGGTCACATGAACGCAGTGGAAACAGCGAAAGTAGCGGTGCTACACAGCGGTAAGTCTCGAGAAGACTATCTTGTCTCCACAGGTTAGCATACAGCAAGGTTGTAAAGTCCAGAGAACCCCTTTAACCACGATTACATTTCCTGTTACTGAAAGAAAGGATTTGGCTCATCCACTCACAATGGAGGCCGCCACAATCTGTCACTATTATCATAGTGCACCGGTATATATATATTCTGTAAGGTGTACAGAGCAGCGCTATATGTTCTGTAAGGTGTACAGAGCAGCGGTATATGTTCTGTAAGATGTGTGGAGTACCGGTATATGTTCTGTAAGGTGTACAGAGCAGCGCTATATGTTCTGTAAGGGGTGTAGAGTACTGGTATATGTTCTGTAAGGTGTACAGAGCAGCGCTATGTGTTCTGTAAGGTGTACAGAGCAGCGCTATGTGTTCTGTAAGGTGTACAGAGCAGCGCTATGTGTTCTGTAAGGTGTACAGAGCAGCGCTATGTGTTCTGTAAGGTGTACAGAGCAGCGCTATGTGTTCTGTAAGGTGTACAGAGCAGCGCTATGTGTTCTGTAAGGTGTACAGAGCAGCGCTATGTGTTCTGTAAGGTGTACAGAGCAGCGCTATGTGTTCTGTAAGGTGTACAGAGCAGCGCTATGTGTTCTGTAAGGTGTACAGAGCAGCGCTATGTGTTCTGTAAGGTGTACAGAGCAGCGCTATGTGTTCTGTAAGGTGTACAGAGCAGCGCTATGTGTTCTGTAAGGTGTACAGAGCAGCGCTATGTGTTCTGTAAGGTGTACAGAGCAGCGCTATGTGTTCTGTAAGGTGTACAGAGCAGCGCTATGTGTTCTGTAAGGTGTACAGAGCAGCGCTATGTGTTCTGTAAGGTGTACAGAGCAGCGCTATGTGTTCTGTAAGGTGTACAGAGCAGCGCTATGTGTTCTGTAAGGTGTACAGAGCAGCGCTATGTGTTCTGTAAGGTGTACAGAGCAGCGCTATGTGTTCTGTAAGGTGTACAGAGCAGCGCTATGTGTTCTGTAAGGTGTACAGAGCAGCGCTATGTGTTCTGTAAGGTGTACAGAGCAGCGCTATGTGTTCTGTAAGGTGTACAGAGCAGCGCTATGTGTTCTGTAAGGTGTACAGAGCAGCGCTATGTGTTCTGTAAGGTGTACAGAGCAGCGCTATGTGTTCTGTAAGGTGTACAGAGCAGCGCTATGTGTTCTGTAAGGTGTACAGAGCAGCGCTATGTGTTCTGTAAGGTGTACAGAGCAGCGCTATGTGTTCTGTAAGGTGTACAGAGCAGCGCTATGTGTTCTGTAAGGTGTACAGAGCAGCGCTATGTGTTCTGTAAGGTGTACAGAGCAGCGCTATGTGTTCTGTAAGGTGTACAGAGCAGCGCTATGTGTTCTGTAAGGTGTACAGAGCAGCGCTATGTGTTCTGTAAGGTGTACAGAGCAGCGCTATGTGTTCTGTAAGGTGTACAGAGCAGCGCTATATGTTCTGTAAGGTGTACAGAGCAGCGCTATATGTTCTGTAAGGTGTACAGAGCAGCGCTATATGTTCTGTAAGGTGTACAGAGCAGCGCTATATGTTCTGTAAGGTGTACAGAGCAGCGGTATACATTCTGTAAGATGTGTGGAGTACCAGTATATATCCTGTAATGTGTGAGGAGCATTGGTATACGTTGACATCCTGCAATGTGTGCAGAGCACCAGTGTACGTCCTGCAATGTGTGCAGAGCACCAGTGTACGTCCTGCAATGTGTGCAGAGCACCAGTGTACGTCCTGCAATGTGTGCAGAGCAGCGGTATATGTTCTGTAAGGTGTACGGAGCAGCGGTATATGTTCTGTAAGGTGTGTGGAGTACCGGTATATGTTCTGTACTGTGTAGGTAGCATTAGTAACACTCTATAATGTATATGTTATCTGGGTCACATATGAGTCAGGCCATTCCATTAACCCCTCTCACTCACATCCCCTACCGATCGCACTGTCTATTCCCCCGGTCACATCACTCACTGAAGAAGAGCCGGTACTCCAGGCTGTTGGCCTTGGCCCTTTGCTCCACGCTGAATGACATGCTGCAGGTCCTCTGTAGTCTGCTCTGGCTTGACGTCAGGCACAACAAGGACAGGCCGGGCGGCGCGCAGCGACCATATTCTCTCACACGTCTGCCCGGCTCTTATTTCATTGGCCGCAGAGGCCGTGGGTGTGTCTTGGGCCGGGCCTGCTGTCAAAAGAGAACTCTTTATAGCACACACCCACAGAACTGACAGCCAATAGCCGCCAGCCGTAGTGAATGGGCGTGGTCCAGAATACGCAATGAATGAAGGGGAGTGACGTCATGCGCGCCCTGCCAGACGAGGCTGAGAGCTCCGCCTTCTGACTGACGTCGTGCTCTAGTGCTGGCGCCACGTGGAGTTAGCCATGCTGGGTGGCATCTAGTTACCTTATGATGGTTTAGTCAGCTGGCTCCCAGTTAGGTAAGGGACTTTCCCACCTAGTGGCCAGGCCTGGTACCTGGAAGTGGATAGAGCAGAACACTATTTCCCATTGGACCGTCATATTCTCAGTGCTCAGAACTGGTATAACCAGAGAAACATCTCTGTTCACAGGATCATGCACCTAGCCTTTCTGCTATCTGAGCCGAAAACTGAAACGGCGCCCCCACCCCCAATGCCGATTTTTTTATTTAACACCTTCCCTCCAGCCCTACTGATAAAGACATACATACAGAGCTACAAAACATACTGGGTAATACAGTGCCACATACTGTGCCCATTGTTCTTCCAAATACTACAGGGTGGCCCATTTATATGGATACACCTTAATAAAATGGGAATGGCTGGTGATATACTAATGTGCCACAAACAGGAAGTTAATATGTGAGGGGGGGAAACTTTTCAAGATGGGTGGTGACCATGGTGGCCATTTTGAAGTCGGCCATTTTTAATCCAACTTTTGTTTTTTCAATAGGAAGAGGGTCATGTGACACATCAAACTTATTGGGAATTTTCACAAGAAAAACAATGGTGTGCTTGGTTTTAACGTAACTTTATTCTTTCATGAGTTATTTACAAGTTTCTCTTTGTATACAGCCATTGACATGTCGCGGAGGTTAACACGTGAGGAGCGGATAGAAATTGTGTTGATGTCTGGTGAACGCAGTAACCGGGTCATTGCAGCAGATTTCAATGCAAGACACCCTACGAGACCACCCATCTCCCATGCTACAGTTAGCAAACTGCTTGCTAAGTTTTGTGAAACTGGTTCAGTGTTGGATTTGCCAAAATGTGGACGCATGAAATCTGTCTCTAATGAAGAAACATCAGTGGCTGTCCTAGCTTCATTCAGCAAGAGCCCACAGCGTAGCACTCGCCGCATGTCACTGGAGAGTGGCATTAGTCGAACATCCCTTCGGCGGATATTAGCTACTCACAAATGGCACCCTTACAAACTCCAGCTACTGCAGCATCTCAACGAGGATGACCCAGATCGGCGCACTGAATTTGCAGAATGGGCAAAACAAAAATTGGAACAGGACCCTCAGTTTACGCAGAAGATTTTGTTCAGTGATGAGGCAAACTTTTATGTGAATGGTGAAGTTAACAAACAAAACCACCGCTATTGGTCTGACACTAACCCACATTGGATAGATCCCTCCAAGACTGTTGGAACAAAAAAATTGATGGTATGGTGTGGTATATGGGGTACAAAGATAGTGGGGCCATTCTTCATCAATGGAAACCTCAAGGCCACTGGATATGCGAAATTGCTACATGATGATGTGTTTCCCTCTTTATGCACTGAAGCTGGCACATTCCCTGAGTTTTTCCAGCAAGATGGTGCACCACCACATTATGGGTGTCAGGTCCGAGCATTCCTAGATGAACAGTTTCCTGGAAAGTGGATTGGTCGTCGTGGGCCAGTTGAATGACCCCCTTAGACTTTTATCTTTGGGGTCATCTGAAGGCAATTGTCTATGCTGTGAAGATATGAGATGTGCAGCACCTGAAACTACGGATACTGGAAGCCTGTGCTAGCATTTCTCCTGCGGTGTTGCTATCAGTGTGTGAAGAGTGGGAGAAGAGGGTTGCATTGACAATCCAACACAATGGGCAGCACACTGAACACATTTTATAAGTGGTCAGAAACTTGTAAATAACTCATGAAAGAATAAAGTTACGTTAAAACCAAGCACACCATTGTTTTTCTTGTGAAATTCCCAATAAGTTTGATGTGACACATGACCCTCTTCCTATTGAAAAAACAAAAGTTGGATTCAAAATGGCCGCCATGGTCTCCACCCATCTTGAAAAGTTTCCCCCCTCACATATACTAATGTGCCACAAACAGGAAGTTAATATCACCAACCATTCCCATTTTATTAAGGTGTATCCATATAAATGGCCCACCCTGTAGTATTTGGAAGCACAATGGACACAGACAATGCCGCTCCCACTGCCCTCCTCTTGCCACTACCTGGTGCTGCCTGAGGCAATCGCCTCACCTCGCCTCATTGGTGGTGCACCCCTGTGGGCAACAGACTTAAGGCTCATGCACACGACCACGCCATGTTTTTCGGTCCTCAAATTGGCCATCGCAAAACACAGATGCGGGGCGTGTACATAGCTCAATTTGTGGAATGGGCGGCCCATGATAGAAATGCCTACTCTTGTCCGCAAAGCAAACAAGAATGGGACATGTTTTTTGTGGGGCCACGGAACGAAGCAACGGATGCGGACACCACACAGAGTGCTGTCCACATCTCTTGCGGCCCCATTGAAGTGAATGGGTCCACCTCCGAGCTGCAAAAAATTCGGCTCGAATGCGGACCCAAACAACAGTCGTGTGCATGAAGCCTTATTGTGATTAAAGGAAACCTGTCACCGGGATTTTGTGCATAGAGCTGAGGTCATGGGTAATTAATTCTCTATGGGGCCGGAAGAGATGCGGAGAGCACACTATGTGCTCTCCGCATTCGCATTTCCGTAGCGCGTCCCCGAACTTCAGGGCCGCGGCTCTGCAAAAAAATAGAACATGTCCTATTCTTGTCCACAATTCCTGACAAGAATAGGCAGTTCTATATACAATGCAAAATGACCGCCGGGCAAACCACAAGGCCATCTCTACAAATTAACCACTACGCAGGATTGCGTCTTTGCGGCGGCCCTGTTATTCTGAGTGGACGTGCCGGCGTGTCATCTCGCGAGACGCGAGATTTCCTGTGAACGCGCGCACACAGGCGCGCGTTCACAGGAACTGCAGGTAATCGAGTGGATCTGCAGCCTGCCAGCGGCGATCATTCGCTGGCAGGCTGTAGATCCGATTTTTTTAACCCCTTAATGGTATATTAGACGCTGTTTTGATAACAGCATCTAATATACCTGCTACCTGGTCCTCTGGTGGTCCCTTTTGCTTGGATCAACCACCAGAGGACACAGGCAGCTCTGTAAAGTAGCACCAAACACCACTACACTACACCTCCCCCTGTCACTTATTAACCCCTGATCACCCCATATAGACTCCCTGATCACCCCCCTGTCACTGATCACCCCCCTGTCATTGATCACCCCCCTGTAAGGCTCCATTCAGATGTCCGTATGTGTTTTGCGGATCCTCGGATCCACAAAACACATACGGACGTCTGAATGGAGCCTGACAGGGGGGTGATCAATGACAAGGGGGTGATCACCCCATATTAGACTCCCTGATCACCCCCCTGTCATTGATCAACCCCCTGTAAGGCTCCATTCAGACGTCCGTATGTGTTTTGCGGATCCGCGGATCCGCAAAACACATACGGACGTCTGAATGGAGCCTTACAGGGGAGTGATCACCCCATATAGACTCCCTGATCACCCCCCTGTAAGGCTCCATTCAGACGTCCGTATGTGTTTTGCGGATCCACGGATCCGCAAAACACATACGGACGTCTGAATGGAGCCTTACAGGGGGGTGATCACCCCATATAGACTCCCTGATCACCACCCTGTAAGGCTCCATTCAGACGTCCGTATGTGTTTTGCGGATCCACAAAACACGGACACCGCGGATCCGCAAAATACGGACACCGGCAATGTGCTTTCCGCATTTTGCGGATCCGCACATTGCCAGAACTATATAGAAAATGCCTTTTCTTGTCCGCAATTGCGGACAAGAATAGGACATGTTCTATAGGCTCTACAAAAAACGCAGTGCTGGCCCGATCAGGCCTGATCTTGGGCACACACTTGCGTTCAGTCCGCCCCACCGCAGTGACAGAATTTTTTTTTTCTGATCACTGCAAAAACACCGTAAAATCGCTGCGGCGCTATAAAAAGATCACTTTTGAGGGGCATGGCGAGTTCATAGAAGATTTTTTTTTTTTTTTTCACAAGTTAGCGGAAATAGATTTTTTTGTTTTTGTTTTTTTGTTTTTTCTTACAAAGTCTCATATTCCACTAACTTGTGACAAAAATATAAAATCTCACATGAACTCACCATACCCCTCACGGAAGCCAAATGCGTAAAATTTTTTAGACATTTATATTCCAGACTTCTTCTCACGCTTTAGGGCCCCTAAAATGCCAGGGAAGTATAAATACCCCACAAGTGACCCCATTTCGGAAAGAAGACACCCCAAGGTATTCGCTGAGGGGCATATTGAGTCCATGAAAGATTGAACTTTTTGTCACAAGTTAGCGGAAAGGGAGACTTTGTGAGAAAAAACAAAAAAAAATCTATTTTCAACTTTTTATTTTTTGTCACAAGTTAGCGGAAAATGATGATTTTTTTTTTCCTTACAAAGTCTCATATTCCACTAACTTGTGCCAAAAAAAAAACTTCTATGAACTCGCCATGCCCCACACGGAATACCTTGGGGTGTCTTTTTTCCAAAATGGGGTCACATGTGGGGTATTTATACTGCCCTGGCATTTTAGGGGCCCTAAAGCGTGAGAAGAAGTTTGGAATCCAAAAGTCTAAAAATGCCCTCCTAAAAGGAATTTGGGCCCCTTTGTGCACCTAGGCTGCGAAAAAGTGTCACACATGTGGTATCGCCGTACTCAGGAGAAGTTGGGCAATGTGTTTTGGAGTGGGAAAAGTTGTCTTTTAGAGAGATATTTCTCTCACCCAGCATGGGTATATGTAAAAAGACACCCCAAGGTATTCCGTGAGGAGCATGGCGAGTTTTTTTATTTTTTTCTTACAAGGTCTCATATTCCACTAACTTGTGACAAAAAATAAAAACTTCCATAAACTCACTATGCCCATCACGAAATACCTTGGGGTGTCTTCTTTCCAAAATGGGGTCACTTGGGGGATAGTTATACTGCCCTGGCATTTTAGGGGCCCTAATACGTGAGAAGTAGTTTGAAATCAAAATGTGTAAAAAATGCCCTGTGAAATCCTAGAGGTGCTCTTTGGAATGTGGGCCCCTTTGCCCACCTAGGCTGCAAAAAAGTGTCACACATATTGGTATCGCCGTACTCAGGAGAAGTTGGGCAATGTGTTTTGGGGTGTCTTTTTACATATACCCATGCTGGGTGAGAGAAATATGTCTCGGCAAAAGACAACTTTCCCATTTTTTTATACAAAGTTGGCATTTGACCGAGATATTTATCTCACCCAGCATGGGTATATGTAAAATGACACCCCAAAACACATTGCCCAACTTCTCCTGAGTACGGTGATACCACATGTGTGACACTTTTTTGCAGCCTAGGTGGGCAAAGGGGCCCACATTCCAAAGAGCACCTTTAGGATTTCACAGGGCATTTTTTACACATTTTGATTTCAAACTACTTCTCACGCATTAGGGCCCCTAAAATGCCAGGGCAGTATAACTACACCACAAGTGACCCCATTTTGGAAAGAAGACACCCCAAGGTATTTCGTGATGGGCATAGTGAGTTCATGGAAGTTTTTATTTTTTGTCACAAGTTAGTGGAATATGAGACTTTGTAAGTAAAAAAAAAATCATCATTTTCCGCTAACTTGTGACAAAAAATAAAAAGTTCTATGAACTCACTATGCCCATCTGCAAATACCTTAGGGTGTCCGAAATGGAGTCATTTGTGGGGGTTTTCTACTGTCTGGGCATTGTAGAACCTCAGGAAACATGACAGATGCTCAAAGTCAGAGCTGCTTCAAAAAGCGGAAATTCACATTTTTGTACCATAGTTTGTAAACGCTATAACTTTTACCCAAACCATTTTTTTTACCCAAACTTTTTTTTTATCAAAGACATGTAGAACAATAAATTTAGAGAAAAATTTATATAGAAATGTATTTTTTTGTTTTTGAAAAATTTTACAATTGAAAGTGAAAAATGACATTTTTTTGCAAAAACTTCGGTAAATTTCGATTAATAACAAAAAAAGTAAAAATGTCAGCAGCAATGAAATACCACCAAATGAAAGCTCTATTAGTGAGAAGAAAAGGAGGTAAAATTCATTTGGGTGGTAAGTTGCATGACCGAGCAATAAACCGTGAAAGTAGTGTAGTGCAGAATTGTAAAAAGTGGTCTGGTCATTAAGGGTGTTTAAGGAACATCATGATACTGTCCTTGCTGGACACCCTGGGAGCAGATCCACTGTTGATCTTATTTCTCTGAGATTCTGGTGGCCGGGTTTACGTAAGAGTGTTGAGGGCTATGTGGCAGCTTGTGAGACCTGTGCACGTGCCAAGGTGACTCATACTCGGCCCCTCAGGATCCCTTCTTCTTTTGTCCATCCCATCCTGTCCCTGGACGCACTTGTTCATGAAATTTATCACCGATTTGCCCAGTTCTTCTGGGATGACGGTGATTTTGGTGGTGGTCATCAGTAAGATGGCACACTTTATTCCATTTTCTGGTTTACCCAATGCCAAAACTCTGGCTCGGACATTTGTTGATAACATTGTGAAATTACACAGCATCTTTTTATTCTTATATGTATTCTTCTGTAATTTGTCATCCAGTGTTTGAAAAAGGTCCATGTAGGACCGAAACGTCACATGTACACGAATAAGTTGCCTTGCATATGAAAACCAAATAAAGATAAACACGACACTTCACACAATTCCTAAGGAGTGCCTAAGTTTATTTTATTATTGCTGGCTACAGGGGTGGGACCCCACAACTAGAGCACCCAACCGACAGGACACGAGTGTCACATTGTACCAAACATGATCTTAGACAGTTATCTGCAGTAATACATGAGTATTACTCTATAAAAGCAATCCAGATCACTATTTTAAATTTTCCTACTGCCCCGTTCCTCCACTGTCAGCTTTTAACGTTGCATGAAATTCATTGTCCTCGCATGAGTCCTCTCCATTATGTTAGCATGGCACAGCAGTCTGGACTGTGTAGTTCAGTGCAGCTTGAGGACTGATAGTGGAAGTGGCAGTAGAAAAAAATGTCTCTCTGGGCTCTTTAGGCACAGTTTTTCTGAAGTATTATTGCAGATTAAAGTTCAGAATCGTGGTGACAGATTCCCTCTAAGGAAGGTCAAATCATATGTTTTATCGATTTATAGGAAGGCTAGGCATTACTTTAGGTTTTTACAGATGCAACATGATTATAAATTAGAGACAGAGAAAACTGTGTTTAAGATGAAAGCACATGAGGTATTGATTTTATAATGGACATTAAGGACAGTACATTATTGGCTTTTTTGTTGGATAAGATTTCACTGTTACTCAAAAAAACTGGGTTTGGGATATTGAGATGGTAGAACAAGTTCAATGGGAGAATGTTGATAAAAAATATTGGCCTAGTGTCATTAAAGGGGTTATCCAATTCTAAAAATGAACCCTACAATGCCTAGGCTCCTTCTATAGATTATACGTACCCCACTTCCAGGCACCCAACCAATAGCAGCCCGCGAGGGTGTCCAGCCCCTTTGTATCACAGGTGATGCTAGGGAGGCTGAAGACCATCACAGCCTGCTATTGGCTGCACCCCCAGTCGCCGGATGTTTTGATCCGCGTGAAAAGAAGATGCAGGGATCCAGAGGGACACAGGTGCCAGGGAGCGGGGTAAGTATGGTCTATAGGAAGGGCCCGGGCAGTGTGGGCGGTGGTTTTAGAATTGGATAAACCCTTTAAATAGAAATCTTAAGATGACCAAACTTACTTTAGTGTTTAGACTAAGTATAGGTAGGAGAAAGCAGACTGAGTGCATTAAATGTCATGGCGAAGAGTTTGATCTTCTCCATATGCTTTGAAATTGTCCAAGAATACAGTGGGATGCGAAAGTTTGGGCAACCTTGTTAATCGTCATGATTTTCCTGTATAAATCGTTGGTTGTTACGATAAAAAAATGTCAGTTAAATATATCATATAAGAGACACACACAGTGATATTTGAGAAGTGAAATGAAGTTTATTGGATTTACAGAAAGTGTGCTATAATTGTTTAAACAAAATTAGGCAGGTGCATAAATTTGGGCACCACAAAAAAGAAATGAAATCAATATTTAGTAGATCCTCCTTTTACAGAAATTACAGCCTCTAAAGGCTTCCTGTAGGTTCCAATGAAAGTCATTCTGGTTGAAGGTATTTTGGACCATTCCTCTTTACAAAACATCTTTAGTTCATTCAGGTTTGATGGCTTTCGAGCATGGACAGCTCTCTTTAAGTCACACCACAGATTTTTAATTATATTCAGGTCTGGGGACTGAGATGGCCATTCCAGAACGTTGTACTTGTTCCTCTGCATAAATGCCTTAGTGGATTTTGAGCAGTGTTTAGGGTCGTGTCTTGTTGAAAGATCCAGCCCCGACGCAGCTTCAGCTTTGTCACTGATTCCTGGACATTGGTCTCCAGAATCTGCTGATACTGAGTGGAATCCATGCG
Organism: Bufo bufo; assembly: GCF_905171765.1. Lineage (NCBI taxonomy): Eukaryota > Metazoa > Chordata > Amphibia > Anura > Bufonidae > Bufo > Bufo bufo. The sequence continues at coordinate 272,739,250 of NC_053394.1, read as the reverse complement.
TCCCTCAACTTTGACAAGATTCCCAGTCCGTGCACTGGCCACACAGCCCCACAGCATGATGGAACCAGCACCATATATTACTGTAGGTAGCAGGTGTTTTTCTTGGAATGCTGTGTTCTTTTTCCTCCATGCATAACGCCCCTTGTTATGGCCAAATAACTCAATTTTAGTTTCATCAATCCACAGCACCTTATTTCAAAATGAAGCTGGCTTGTCCAAATGTGCTTTAGCCCACCTCAAGCGGCACTTTTTGCTGTGGGCGGAGAAAAGGCTTCCTCTGCATCACTCTCGCATACAGCATCTCCTTGTGTAAAGTGCGCCGAATGGTTGAACGATGCACAGTGACTCCATCTGCAGCAAGATGATGTAGGTCTTTGGTGCTGGTCTGTGGGTTGACTCTGACTGTTCTCACCATTCGTCGCTTCTGTCTATCCGAGATTTTTCTTGGTCTGCCACTTCGAGCCTTAACTTGAACTGAGCCTATGGTCTTCAATTTCCTCAATATGTTCCTAACTGTGGAAACGGACAGCTGAAATCTCTGAGACAGCTTTCTGTATCCTTCCCCTAAACCATGATGGTGAACAATCTTTGTCTTCAGGTCATTTGAGAATTGTTTTGAGACCACCATGTTGCTACTCTTCAGAGAAAATTAAAAGAGGAGGGAAACTTACAATTGACCCCCTTAAATACTCTTTCTCATAATTGGATTCACCTGTGTATGTAGGTCAGGGGTCACTGAGCTTAACAAGCCAATTTGAGTTCCAATAATTAGTTCTAAAGGTTTTGGAATCAATAAAATGACAACAGTGCCCAAATTTATGCACCTGCCTAATTTTGTTTAAACAATTATAGCACACTTTCTGTAAATCCAATAAACTTCATTTCACTTCTCAAATATCACTGTGTGTGTCTCCTATATGATATATTTAACTGACATTTTTTATCGTAACAACCAACGATTTATACAGGAAAATCATGACTATTAACAAGGTTGCCCAAACTTTCGCATCCCACTGTAATTAATCCTGGAAAGGGATATTCTCTGACTGAAAGGAGAGAAAAAAATATACGTACACTATTTCTTTTACCATGGACTTGGATATTTTGAACTATAGCAAAAACAAACACAATGCCACAGCACTCGCTATAAAGAGTGTACTAGTGGTAATGCTACGTTATAAATGTGAGATTTTTGGCAAATATATTTTGTACAAAATTATTTGTGCCTGTCTGCCAATGACAAGGTGATCTCTTTAGGATAGGAACCTAAATTAAATACTACCTCCACTGGTGCCGTACTGGCCTCCATTAAATTCGAGGAATGCAGGTTCCGCATGCATGCTGAGCCCACGCTGTAATATACCTCTTTTGGTGCCACAATGGCCTCCATTAAATTCAGGGAATGCAGCTTCCACATGCATGCTGAGCCCTCTATGTATTTTACCTCTCCTGTTGCAAAATGGCCTCCAATAAATGCAGGGTGAGCAGGCTACAGCTTTATACTTGCAATTATGGATTTTGAACTGTACGTTGGGGCTGGTCTGTAAGAAAGGACAAGAATGTGTTGTTACTGGATCTCTATTTTTAGCAAGGCAGTTTTTACTAAGAACGTGAATGGTGGACTTGCAAGTCTAATTTATGTGTGAGATAGCCAAGGTGATTGTGTCACAGCGCATTGTGGGTGGAAAACTCCATACCGAACACAGGAGAGAAGGGAAGAGGTACTAGGCCTGAAAACTGGGGAAAGGGGAAAGGTCACCACCTAGTGAATCCCTAAACTGTAATGACCGGCGTCACGCAAAGGGAGGGAAATGGGAAGGCCCTGTCCAAGGGAGAGGGAAAGGTGGTGACCCCTGACTCACCTTGCGGCTGGCACCTGACTGCCCTGACGTCCCTAGACGGGTTCCTCACCCGTACGCCGATCACGTGCCTAAACCCTGGCTTTCCCTAAGATGAGCCCTGTGTAGTGAACAGGGCGGTGGGATCACTAGTCCGCACCACTGACACTAAGAGGAAAACACCAGGAGAGGACAGACAATACAGACAAACATACACTCACCTAAAGAATTATTAGGAACACCTGTTCTATTTCTCATTAATGCAATTATCTAGTCAACCAATCACATGGCAGTTGCTTCAATGCATTTAGGGATGTGGTCCTGGTCAAGACAATCTCCTGAACTCCAAACTGAGTGTCAGAATGGGAAAGAAAGGTGATTTAAGCAATTTTGAGCGTGGCATGGTTGTTGGTGCCAGAGGGGCCGGTCTGAGTATTTCACAATCTGCTCAGTTACTGGGATTTTCACGCACAACCATTTCTAGGATTTACAAAGAATGGTGTGAAAAGGGAAAAACATCCAGTATGCGGCAGTCCTGTGGGCAAAAATGCCTTGTGGATGCTAGAGGTCAGAGGAGAATGGGCCGACTGATTCAAGCTGATAGAAGAGCAACGTTGACTGAAATAACCACTCGTTACAACCAAGGTATGCAGCAAAGCATTTGTGAAGCCACAACACGCACAACCTTGAGGCGGATGGGCTACAACAGCAGAAGACCCCACCAGGAACCACTCATCTCCACTAAAAATAGGAAAAAGAGGCTACAATTTGCATGAGCTCACCAAAATTGGACTGTTGAAGACTGGAAAAATGTTGCCTGGTCTGATGAGTCTCGATTTCTGTTGAGAGAATCAAATGGTAGAGTCCGAATTTGGTGTAAACAGAATGAGAACATGTATCCATCCTCTGATGGCTACTTTCAGCAGGATAATGCATAATGTCACAAAGCTCGAATCATTTCAAATTGGTTTCTTGAACATGACAATGAGTTCACTGTACTAAAATGGCCCCCACAGTCACCAGATCTCAACCCAATAGAGGATCTTTGGGATGTGGTGGAACGGGAGCTTCGTGCCCTGGATGTGCATCCCTCAAATCTCCATCAACTGCAAGATGCTATCCTATCAATATGGGCCAACATTTCTAAAGAATGCTATCAGCACCTTGTTGAATTAATGCCACGTAGAATTAAGGTAGTTCTGAATGCAAAAGGGGGTCCAACACCGTATTAGTATGATGTTCCTAATAATTCTTTAGGTGAGTGTATAATCCCAGGGTCAGGAAGTCGCAGCGGGTGGCTGCGCGTTCGATGTACAAAGACAGTGCTGTTTCGTAATGGTAGCTTTCTGGGTTTGCCTTGCAATCCTTTTTGGCGCACCACTGACACTAAGAGGAAAACACCAAGGAGAGGACAGACAATACAGACAAACGTATAATCCTAGGTGGGCGACAACAGCAGACCACCAAGGCCCAACAGGGATCCGGAGGGTAACACTCTGGAACAACAACCAGGGATCTCAGCTACTCAGCTCCAGTGGGTCAGTATAGAAGTCCAGGCAGGAAGCTCTATATCTGGCAACCAGAGAAGTGGGAGATGGGAATATAAGAGGTTGGGATTGCTGGACAAGAAACAGCTGAGGAGGAGAAGCTACGGATCCCTGAGTGAGCCAAAAAGGATTGCAAGGCAAACCCAGAAAGCTACCATTACGAAACAGCACTGTCTTTGTACATCGAACGCGCAGCCACCCGCTGCGACTTCCTGACCCCGGGTATAACGGAGTCAGACGTGGCTCTTGACACCCTCGTGACAGTACCCCCCCTTCCACAAGGGGCCTCCGGACACTCAGGACTAGGTCTCTCAGGATGAGAGGCATTAAAAACCCGAACTAACCTGTCGGTGTTTACCTCAGACGCTGGAACCCACATTCTTTCCTCGGGACCGTAACCCCTCCAATGTACCAGATATTGAAGAGAACGGCGGACCCGACGAGAATCAACAACTTTGGATATTTGAAACTCTAGATTACCATCCACAATAACAGGAGGGGGTGGCAGCGGTGATGGTTCTAGAGGTGGAACATACTTTTTGAGTAACGATTTATGGAAGACGTTATGAATTTTAAAAGTCTGAGGTAGCTCCAGGCGAAAAGCCACGGGGTTAATAATGGCTACTATTTTGTAAGGACCAATAAACCTAGGACCCAGTTTCCAAGAGGGAACCTTTAATTTAATATTCCTAGTAGATAACCACACATAGTCATTCACTCCTAGGTCCGGACCTGGCGACCGTTTCTTATTAGCCATGCATTTATATTTACCTCCCATATTTTTAAAATTAGCTTGCACTTTCTGCCATACAGATGAAAGAGACAACGAAAACCGTTCTTTGAAAGTACAGAATTGGGGATGAAAACCATATGCACCAAGAAATGGTGACTTGCCAGTAGATTCCTGACGGCGATTATTTATGGCAAACTCGGCTAACGGTAAATATAATGACCACACCTCTTGGTTTTCAGACACAAAACACCTTAGATATGTCTCAAGGTTTTGGTTGGTACGCTCAGTCTGTCCATTCGACTGAGGATGGAAAACTGATGAAAAGGACAAGTGTACCCCCAAACGGGAACAAAAAGCTTTCCAAAATTTAGAAATAAACTGGGTTCCCCGTTCCGAAACAACATCGGACGGGACCCCGTGAAGCTTCACGATTTCACTGATGAATACCTGAGCAAGAGTCTTAGCATTAGGTAGTGCGGGTAACGCAATGAAGTGTACCATTTTGCTAAACCTGTCCACTACTACCAAAATAACTGTTTTACCCGCAGACAAAGGTAAGTCAATGATAAAATCCATTGACAGATGTGTCCACGGTCTATTGGGAATGACAAGTGGCAATAAAGACTCTGCAGGACGTGTATGAGAGACTTTCGCGCGCGCACAAGTAGAACAAGAAGACACAAAATCCATTACATCCTGACGCAACCTTGGCCACCAAAAACTACAAGACAATAGCTCCAAGGTTGCTTTACTACCCCGGTGCCCAGCAAGTGCCGAA
>NC_053394.1:272647575-272734154 GCF_905171765.1 Bufo bufo | reverse complement strand
CCTGTGGGATCCATGCCTGGTTCATTTTTATGAACGTCAGCTTGTCCACATTGGCTGTAGACAGGCGGCTGCGTTTGTCTGTAATGACACCCCCTGCCGTGCTGAATACACGTTCAGAAAAAAAGCTGGCCGCCGGGCAGGCCAACACCTCCAAGGCATAAAAGGCTAGCTCTGGCCACGTGGACAATTTGGAGACCCAGAAGTTGAATGGGGCCGAACCATCAGTCAGTACGTGGAGGGGTGTGCACAAGTACTGTTCCACCATGTTATTGAAATGTTGCCTCCTGCTAACACGTTCCGTATCAGGTGGTGGTGCAGTTAGCTGTGGCGTGGTGACAAAACTTTTCCACATCTCTGCCATGCTAACCCTGCCCTCAGAGGAGCTGGCCGTGACACAGCTGCGTTGGCGACCTCTTGCTCCTCCTCTGCCTTCGCCTTGGGCTTCCACTGGTTCCCCTGTGACATTTGGGAGTGCTCTCAGTAGCGCGTCTACCAACGTGCGCTTGTACTCGCGCATCTTTCTATCACGCTCCAGTGTAGGAAGTAAGGTGGGCACATTGTCTTTGTACCGGGGATCCAGCAGGGTGGCAACCCAGTAGTCCGCACACATTAAAATGTGGGCAACTCTGCTGTCGTTGCGCAGGCACTGCAGCATGTAGTCTCTCATGAGTGCCAGGCTGCCCAGAGGTAAGGACAAGCTGTCCTCTGTGGGAGGCGTATCGTAATCGTCCTGTGTTTCCCCCCAGCCACGCACCAGTGATGGGCCCGAGCTGCGTTGGGTGCCAGCCCGCTGTGAACCTGCTTCATCCTCATCCTCCTCCACCTCCACCACCACCTCATCCTCGTCCTCCTCGTCCTCCAGTAGTGGGCCCTGTCTGGCCACATTTGTACCTGGCCTCTGCTGTTGCAAAAAACCTCCCTCTGAGTCACTTCGAAGAGACTGGCCTGAAAGTGCTAAAAATGACCCCTCTTCCTCCTCTTCCTCCTGGGCCACCTCCTCTTCCATCATCGCCCTAAGTGTTTTCTCAAGGAGACATAGAAGTGGTATTGTAACGCTGATAACGGCGTCATCGCCACTGGCCATGTTGGTGGAGTACTCGAAACAGCGCAACAGGGCACACAGGTCTCGCATGGAGGCCCAGTCATTGGTGGTGAAGTGGGGCTGATCCGCAGTGCGATTGACCCGTGCGTGCTGCAGCTGAAACTCCACTATGGCCTGCTGCTGCTCGCACAGTCTGTCCAGCATGTGCAAGGTGGAGTTCCACCTGGTGGGCACGTCGCATATGAGGCGGTGAGCGGAAAGGCCGAAGTTACGCTGTAGCGCAGACAGGCGAGCAGCGGCAGGGTGTGAACGCCGGAAGCGCGAACAGATGGCCCGCACTTTATGCAGCAGCTCTGACATGTCGGGGTAGTTGTGAATGAACTTCTGCACCACCAAATTCAGCACATGCGACAGGCAAGGGATGTGCGTCAAACCGGCTAGTCCCAGAGCTGCAACGAGATTTCGCCCATTATCGCACACCACCATGCCAGGCTTGAGGCTCACCGGCAGCAACCACTCGTCGGTCTGTTGTTCTATACCCCGCCACAACTCCTGTGCGGTGTGGGGCCTGTCCCCCAAACATATGAGTTTCAGAATGGCCTGCTGACGTTTACCCCGGGCTGTGCTGAAGTTGGTGGTGAAGGTGTGTGGCTGACTGGATGAGCAGGTGGAAGAAGAGGAGGAGGAAGCTGAGTAGGAGGAGGAGGAGACAGGAGGCAAAGAATGTTGCCCTGCGATCCTTGGCGGCGGAAGGACGTGCGCCAAACAGCTCTCTGCCTGGGGCCCAGCCGCCACTACATTTACCCAGTGTGCAGTTAGGGAGATATAGCGTCCCTGGCCGTGCTTACTGGTCCACGTATCTGTGGTTAGGTGGACTTTGCCACAGATGGCGTTGCACAGTGCACACTTGATTTTATAGGATACTTGGTTGTGCAGGGAAGGCACGGCTCTCTTGGAGAAGTAGTGCCGGCTGGGAACAACATACTGTGGGACAGCAAGCGACATGAGCTGTTTGAAGCTGTCTGTGTCCACCAGCCTAAATGACAGCATTTCATAGGCCAGTAGTTTAGAAATGCTGGCATTCAGGGCCAGGGATCGAGGGTGGCTAGGTGGGAATTTACGCTTTCTCTCAAATGTTTGTGAGATGGAGAGCTGAACGCTGCCGTGTGACATGGTTGAGATGCTTGGTGACGCAGGTGGTGGTGTTGGTGGTACATCCCATGTTTGCTGGGCGGTAAGTGCCAACGTCGCTCCAGAGGCGGAGGAAGAGGCAGAGGCGGCGGCAGCAGCAGAAGAGGCCGAGGCGGCAGCAGCAGAAGAGGTAGCAGGGGGAGCCTGAGTGACTTCCTTGTTTTTAAGGTGTTTACTCCACTGCAGTTCATGCTTTGCATGCAGGTGCCTGGTCATGCAGGTTGTGCTAAGGTTCAGAACGTTAATGCCTCGCTTCAGGCTCTGATGGCACAGCGTGCAAACCACTCGGGTCTTGTCGTCAGCACATTGATTGAAGAAGTGCCATGCCAGGGAAATCCTTGAAGCTGCCTTTGGGGTGCTCGGTCCCAGATGGCGGCGGTCAGTAGCAGGCGGAGTCTCTTGGCGGCGGGTGTTCTGATTTTGCCCACTGCTCCCTCTTTTGCTACGCTGTTGGCTCTGTCTCACCACTGCCTTTTCCTCTGAACTGTGAAAGTCAGTGGCACGACCTTCATTCCATGTGGGGTCTAGGACCTCATCGTTCCCTGCATCGTCTTCCACCCAGTCTTGATCCCTGACCTCCTGTTCAGTCTGCACACTGCAGAAAGACGCAGCAGTTGGCACCTGTGTTTCGTCATCATCAGAGACGTGCTGAGGTGGTATTCCCATGTCCTCATCATCAGGAAACATAAGTGGTTGTGCGTTAGTGCATTCTATCTCTTCCACCCCTGGGGAAGGGCTAGGTGGATGCCCTTGGGAAACCCTGCCAACAGAGTCTTCAAACAGCATAAGAGACTGCTGCATAACTTGAGGCTCAGACAGTTTCCCTGATATGCATGGGGGTGATGTGACAGACTGATGGGCTTGGTTTTCATGCGCCATCTGTGCGCTTTCTGCAGAAGACTGGGTGGGAGATAATGTAAACGTGCTGGATGCACTGTCGGCCACCCAATTGACTAATGCCTGTACCTGCTCAGGCCTTACCATCCTTAGAACGGCATTGGGCCCCACCAAATATCCCTGTAAATTCTGGCGGCTACTGGGACCTGAGGTCGTTGGTTCACTAGAACGTGTGGCTGTGGCAGAACGGCCACGTCCTCTCCCAGCACCAGAGGGTCCACTAACACCACCACGACCATGTCCACGTCAGCGTCCCTTACTAGATGTTTTCCTCATTGTTACCGTTCACCACAATAAGAAAAATATTATTCGGGCCAATGTATTGAATTAAAATTCAGGCCTTTTTTTACAGACACCTAACACTATCTGGTTATCTATTTAGGTACCGTATTACACTAATACAGGCACACCAGTAATGACAGATTTAGCTGAATATAAATGTGAGGCCTATTTTTTAGGCGCTGGGTGACAGGTATACGTTTAATCACAGAATTAGACTTGGATCTGCACTGTAGCGTGTGTGTAAAGTTTTTCAGAATGACCCTATCAGCACCTTGAATCTAATATACCCTTTTAGGGATAGATTTAAAGTAGGCCTGATACAGCAGAAACCACTAATTTTGAGAATTGCAAATTTGGGAATTGTTTTTCAACCCAGAACAAAAACTGTGCTTTGACGGTCACAAACAATAACTTGACCAGCTAAAACAGTACAGATTTGGTTGAATATAAATGTGAGGCCTATTTTTTAGGCGCTGGGTGACAGGCTCAACTTGCCCCTGATGTAGTATATGTCCAAAAAATAACCACACTATTGATGGTTAAATGCACTTGATGAAAGCTTGACCCTGATGTAGGATATAGCAAAAAATAACCACACTATTGTTGGTTAAATGCACTTGGGTGACACAGGCTCAGCTTGCCCCTGATGTAGTATATGGCCAAAAAATAACCACACTATTGATGGTTAATTGCACTTGATGAAAGCTTGACCCTGATGTAGTATATGGCCAAAAAATAACCACACTATTGATGGTTAAATGCACTTGGGTGACACAGGCTCAGCTTGCCCCTGATGTAGTATATGGCCAAAAAATAACCACACTATTGATGGTTAAATGCACTTGATGAAAGTTTGACCCTGATGTAGGATATAGCAAAAAATAACCACACTATTGATGGTTAAATGCACTTGGGTGACACAAGCTCAGCTTGCCCCTGATGTAGTATATGGCCAAAAAATAACCACACTATTGATGGTTAAATGCACTTGATGAAAGCTTGACCCTGATGTAGGATATAGCAAAAAATAACCACACTATTGATGGTTAAATGTACTTGGTGGTAGCTTGTGCTGGCGCACCACAAGCCACAAAATGGCCGCCGATCACCCCAGAAAAAAGTGATATAAAAACGCTCTGGGCAGCCTAAAAACAGTGAGCAATTGAATATCAGCACTTCAATGATCCACAGCTGTAGATCGATCACTGAATGAAGTCTTTTGGAGGAGTTAATCTGCCTAATCTCGCCCTAACGTCGCAGCTGCAACCTCTCCCTACGCTTGTATCAGCAGAGTGACGTGCAGCGCTACGTGACCCAAGCTTATATAGAGGCTGGGTCACATGCTGCACTGGCCAATCACAGCCATGCCAATAGTAGGCATGGCTGTGATGGCTTCTTGGGGCAAGTAGTATGATGCTTGTTGATTGGCTGCTTTGCAGCCTTTCAAAAAGCGCCAAGAAAGCGCCAAACTCGAACCCGGACTTTTACGAAAATGTTCGGGTTCGGGTCCGTGTCACGGGCACCCCAAAATTCGGTACGAACCCGAACTATACAGTTCGGGTTCGCTCATCCCTAGTCTATATCCCTTTGCACTTTTATTATCCTGTTAAGCCATCGGTTCTTTGGAATAGACATTCACAGCACCATTTGTGGTACAGAGTAAGTACACTGTGATCCATCACCTTGTCTGATTATAGTCAATAGGCTTGAGTGAATCAAGCTTCGGATCATAGATCCAAAGTCGATTAATTTAAAACCTTAGTTTTTAGTGCTATTTCCATATAGCATTAAAATGTATGGGCTCCACTTATGCAAAATTAGTATCGGCCGAAGTTGAGCTAGACTTTAGTGAATGACTTCGGTATTCCTATCTGCATATTTAAAAATATTTTAAAATAGGAATCCGAGGTCGGCTTTGGTACTGTCTGGTACCTCTGTACCAAAGCCGAGTTTGGATTTCTATTTTAAAATATAGTCTCACACGACTTCGGCCGATACAAATTTTACCTACGTGGAGCCCATACATTTTAATTCTGTACGGACACAGGATTAAAAATGAAGTTTTTCAATTAATCGACTTCGGATCTATGATCCATAATTCGATACGATCAAGCTTAGTGAAATACCCACTTCTATTTATCACAGGACGCTGAAACTGCACATGTGTAATACAGTCCTGATTAAGACCACTTGAAAAATGGCAAAAAATCATATTTAGCATGGCTGGATCTTAACAAGGTTCCAAGTAGAGCTTCAACATGCAACAAGAAAAAATGAGAGTGAGACAAAACAATTTTTGAGCATTCAATTTAATGAAAACAACGAATAAACTGAAACAGGCTGTTTTTCAGCTGATCAATAGTTTAGGACCACATGCCTTTAAAAGGCCAAAGCTGTGCAAAGATGTGGATTCATTGTCATTTTCTGTCAGGTAGTCACACGTTGTGATAGCAAAGGCAAAAAAACTCTCCCTTTTTGAACGTGGTCGGGTTGTTGAACTGCGTAAGCACGGTCTCTCACAGCGCGCCATTGCTGCTGAGGTGAGACGCAGTAAGGCTACTTTCACACTTGCGTTTGGAGCGGATCCGTCTGGTGTCTGCACAGACGGATCCGCTCCTATAATGCAAACGCTTGCATCCGTTCAGAACGGATCCGTCTGCATAACTGGTTTTTACAGATCAGATTTTTCACTTCGTCAAAACTCAGATCCGACAGTATATTCTAACAGAGGCGTTCCCATGGTGATGGGGACGCTTCAAGTTAGACTATACTAAAAGAACTGTGTACATGACTGCCCCCTGCTGCCTGGCAGCACCCGATCTCTTACAGGGGGCTGTGATCCGCACAATTATTGTGCGAATCATAGCCCCCTGTAAGAGATCAGGTGCTGCCAGGCAGGAGGGGCAGACCCCCTCCCTCCCCAGTATTAAATGTGACCAGTGCGGCCCCCCTCCCTCTATATTCATTGGTGGCCAGTGCGGCCCCCCTCCCTCCCCAGTGTTAAATGTGACCAGTGCGGCCCCCTCCCTCTATATTCATTGGTGGCCAGTGCGGCCCCCCCTCCCTCCCTCCCCAGTATTAAATGTGACCAGTGCGGCCCCCCTCCCTCTATATTCATTGGTGGCCAGTGCGGATTCCCAGTATTAAATGTGACCAGTGCGGCCTCCCCTCTTCCCCCCCTAATTAAAATCACCCCCCCATCATTGGTGGCAGCGGCGAGTACCGATCGGAGTCCCAGTTTAATCGCTGCGGCTCCGATCGGTTACCATGGCAGCCAAAACGCTATTGCAGTCTTGGCTGCCATGGTTACTTAGCAATAAATAGAAGCATTATACTTACCTGCGAGCTGCGATGTCTGTGACCGGCTGGGCGCTCCTCCTACTGGTAAGTGAAAGGTCTGTGCTATAAGCAATGCGCCACACAGACCTTTCACTTACCAGTAGGAGGAGCTCCCGGCCGGTCACAGACATCGCAGCTGTATATTCTAACATAGAGGCGTTCCCATGGTGATGGGGACGGTTCAAGTTAAAATATACCATCGGATTGGAGAAAACTCTGATCTGATGGTATATTAATAGGGGACTCCTGACTTTACATTGAAAGTCAATGGGGGACGGATCCGTTTGAAATTGCACCATATTGTGTCAACGTCAAACGGATCCGTCCCCATTGACTTGCATTGTAAGTCAGGACGGATCCGTTTGGCTCCGCACGGCCAGGCGGACACAAAAACGCTGCAAGCTGCGTTCGGGTGTCCGCCTGCTGAGCGGAACGGAGGCCAAGCGGAGCCAAACTGATGCATTCTGAGCGGATCCGCATCCACTCAGAATGCATTGGGGCTGTACGGATCCGTTCGGGGCCGCTTGTGAGAGCCTTCAAACGGCGCTCACAAGCGGAGCCCCGAACGCAAGTGTGAAAGTAGCCTTAGACAGTCATTTGGAATTTCTTAAATGATCCTGAGGGTTATGGAACAAAAAAGTCAAGTGGAAGACCCAAAAAAATTTCATCAGCACTGAGTCGGAGGATCCAATTGGCTGTCTGTCAAGACACAGGACGATCCGCGACCCAAATTAAGGCCCCGACTGGTGCTGACTGCAGCCCCATAACCATCAGACAGCATCTGAGACTGAAGAGCTTCAAAATAAAAAAACGTCTTCAAAGACCTCGTCTCCTTGAACGCCACAGAACTGCTCGTTTGGACTTTGCAAGAGAGCACCAAATATGGGACATTCAAAGGTGGAAGAAAGTTTTATTCTCTGATGAGAAAAAATTTAACCTTGATGGTCCTGATGGTTTCCAACGTTACTAGTATGACAAGCAGATCCCACCTGAGATGTTTTCTACGCGCCACAGTGGAGGGGGCGCCATAATGGTCTGGGGTGCTTTTTCCTTCAGTGGAACAATGGAGCTTCAGGAAGTGCAGGGGCGTCAAACGGCCGCTGGCTATGTCCAGATGTTGCAGAGAGCATTCCTCATGACTGAGGGCCCTCGTCTGTGTGGTAACGACTGGGTTTTTCAACAGGACAACTCTACAGTACACAATGGCCGCAGGACAAGGGACTTCTTCAAGGAGAATAACATCACTCTTTTGGCCCATCATGCGTGTTCCCCTGATCTAAATCCAATTGAGAACCTTTGGGGATAGATGGCAAGGCAAGTTTACAAAAATGGACATCAGTTCCAGACAGTAGATGGCCTTCGTGCGGCCGTCTTCACCACTTGGAGAAATGTTCCCACTCACCTCATGGAAACGCTTGCATCAAGCATGCCAAAACAAATTTTGAAAGTGATAAACAATAACGGCAGAGCTACTCATTACTGAGTTCATGTTTGGAAGTTGGATTTCTGTTTTGGGGGGGTTTATTTTTTTTTTTGGAGGTGTGGTCCTAAACTTTTGATCAGCTGAAAAACAGCCTGTTTCAGTTTATTCGTTGTTTTCATTAAATTGAATGCTCAAAAAATGTTTTGTCTCACTCCCATTTCTTCTTGTTGCATGTTGAAGCTCTACTTGGAACCTTGTTAAGATCCAGCCATGCTAAATATGATTTTATGCCATTTTTCAAGTGGTCTTAAACTTTTAATCAGGACTGTAATATAAGTCTCTATAGGTAACATGCCAATTTACAACTCAGAACTGATAATGGTCTTGATTTTACAGGTGCTGAAGCGGTGTGAGGTTTGATAATGGACCTAGTGAAATACAGAGCAGTCATCAAGTTCCTTTACTTGAAAGGCCGCACACCAAAGTAGATGTTCGATGAGATGAAAGAGGTTTATGGTGATGATTCCCTATCATATGATGTAGTCAAGAACTGGCATCATCAATTCAAATGTGGTCGGACTTCGGTGGAAACAGCTCTAATTCCAGGGCGACCCTCCTCTGCTATCAATGAACACACCATCCAGCAAGTGGTGGTATCCATTTTGGAAAATCGCCGCATAACTATTCGCCACCTAGCCCAAAATGTCAAGATTAGTGTGGGGTCCGTGGAAAAAATCATCCAAGACAATCATCACATGCATAAGGTATCCGCTCGCTGGGTTCCCCGGCTGCTCACACCTTTCCAGAAGCAGGAACGAGTCGAATGCTCTCAGGCTCTATTGACGAATGACGATGTGCCACGGAAACCAGGAGGACTTTTTCAACAGACTGATTACACAGGATGAAAGCTGGGTCAATCACTATGATCTGGAGACTAAAGTCCAGTTGATGCATCATGACTCACCGCCTCCAAATAAGGCACGTGCCCAGCCCTCTTCATGCTCATAGTATTTTAGGACCAGCACAGAATAGTATTGATGGATTTCCTAGCAATGGGTACCATGATCACTGGGGCATACTATGCTTCACTGCTGCGGAAATTGCAGTAGGCCATCAAAACCAAGATACGTAGCATGCTCACAAAAGGTGTCCACCGTCTTCAAGTGCACCAGTTCACAACTCATATGTTGCTCAAATGGAAGCATGCTCCTGTGGCTTTGAAATTCTACCTCATCCCCCCTTATTGACACGACCATCGGACTTCCACCTCTTTCCAACAATGATGTTATTTTTGAAGGGCAAGCATTTTCCAGATGATGAGACTCGGATTTCCAAAGTCACAACTTGGCTTTTGGAGCAACCTGGCGACTTCTACAAGCGAGGTCTTTACAGTTGCATAAAGAGATGAGAGAAGTAGGTGTCCCTAGGTGGCACCTATGTAGAGGACTAATAACTGTGCCAAGTTTAATTGCTCTCAGTCCACAGGAAGTGGGTCAGGGGAAATCTTTAATGAACGCCCCTCTTATACCTCATCCTATCAAGTCTGTTAAATTCAGAAGCAGGATCAGCACCAAAGGCACCACATATCAATTATACTTTCTGTTACTCCCCTTAAAATCAAAGAGCAAGAGACAAAAAAGGGTATATTTTCTAAATCTTTGCATGTGCAAAGAGCAGCAATGCTACAACATCAATGTATATTCCTAGAATATTCTGCAACTGTTGGTGCTGGAAGGATTGAAAAGTTAATAACTAGAGATGAACAAATTTTTAAAAAATTCGGTTCGCCGGATCTTTGTGGAAACATTTGGTTCGATCCAAATTTATTCGCAGTGAATTACGTTAAAAAATGGCAGGATAGTAGGAGAACACGTGGGACGCCACTTTGAGGTACACCGGCCTGAAACCTACTTTACCCCCGCTTGCACGTCCTTAAAATCATCGTCTCCGTCTACTACTGTTTTATTACCGACAAGCATTGCTACCAACACCTGCCATATGGCCAATAGTACTGCCTCACTTACCACTATCTATTGAGTATTTTTTGGGCTGAACATTATACTTATTATACATCAACTTTATTGCTCTACAATTGGTATACCGTTTCAGGACATTGACCCTTATATCAATCCCACGTCGATACAACCTTTTCAAGACATCACCTCTTATTACAGTCCTTTATATCCCTTTGAATATTGCCTATTGTTGCTGCTACCATATGATATTGTTGAATAATTCAGATATTTATTCTGGTATACACTCACCTAAAGAATTATTAGGAACACCATACTAATACGGTGTTGGACCCACTTTTGCCTTCAGAACTGCCTTAATTCTACGTGGCATTGATTCCACAAGGTGCTGATAGCATTCTTTAGAAATGTTGGCCCATATTGATAGGATAGCATCTTGCAGCTGGAGATTTGAGGGATGCACATCCAGGGCACGAAGCTGCTGTTCCACCACATCCCAAAGATGCTCTATTGGGTTGAGATCTGGTGACTGTGGGGGCCATTTTAGTACAGTGAACTCATTGTCATGTTCAAGAAACCAATTTGAAATGATTCGAGCTTTGTGACAGTGCATTATCCTGCTGGAAGTAGCCATCAGAGGATGGGTACATGGTGGTCATGAAGGGATGGACATGGTCAGAAACAATGCTCAGGTAGCCCGTGGCATTTAAACGATGCCCAATTAGCACTAAGGGGCCTAAAGTGTGCCCAGAAAACATCCCCCACACCATTACACCACCACCACCAGCCTGCACAGTGGTAACAAGGCATGATGGATACATGTTCTCATTCTGTTTACGCCAAATTTGGACTCTACTATTTGAATGTCTCAACAGAAATCGAGACTCATCAGACCAGGCAACATTTTTCCAGTCTTCAACAGTCCAATTTTGGTAAGCTCGTGCAAATTGTAGCCTCTTTTCCCTATTTGTAGTGGAGATGAGTGGTACCCGGTGGGGTCTTCTGCTGTTGTAGCCCATCCGCCTCAAGGTTGTACGTGTTGTGGCTTCACAAATGCTTTGCTGCATACCTCGGTTGTAACGAGTGGTTATTTCAGTCAACGTTGCTCTTCTATCAGCTTGAATCAGTCGGCCCATTCTCCTCTGACCTCTAGCATCCGCAAGGCATTTTTGCCCACAGGACTGCCGCATACTGGATGTTTTTCCCTTTTTTACACCATTCTTTGTAAACCCTAGAAATGGTTGTGCGTGAAAATCCCAGTAACTGAGCAGATTGTGAAATACTCAGACCGACCCGTCTGGCACCAACAACCATACCACGCTCAAAATTGCTTAAATCACCTTTCTTTCCCATTCTGACATTCAGTTTGGAGTTCAGGAGATTGTCTTGACCAGGACCACACCCCTAAATGCATTGAAGAAACTGCCATGTGATTGGTTGACTAGATAATTGCATTAATGAGAAATAGAACAGGTGTTCCTAATAATTCTTTAGGTGAGTGTATATTCTGGTATATATTTTGATATTTCTGATATTTATTCTGATATCTATTCTGGCTCTGTTCTGGTTTTTTACTATATTGCTGCTTAATGTCCACTCATATCTTATATAACTGTACTTATCAATAAATTTTAATTATTAGCATCTACTCCATTTGTAAGTTTGCCTGCTACTATCCGATTATTTGCACATTTTTTCAGACTGGGTGAGTCTTTAGCAGCTGCACCTACCCATCTATACTCTCTGTTGAGCCACCCAATACACCTATTTTATCAATAATCCATCAGTATTGCTAATGCCCAAAAAAACAGGAGTGGATCTAAAACAGATGTTATTTGCATGTCTTCTGTGTTTTGTACCCACTCCTGCTTTTGGCTACCAATTCATAAGCCAATTCTGATGGGACCATACAGGCCTTACAGCTGCTACACAGACAGGATCTGTTGTGCATCTCATTTTTCCCTCCTTCTGACAGATCAGAAGAAAGGTCAAATAAATGATGATGTCAGCTAGGCCGAAGGCCAAAATAGTGGACCAGTCATGAGAAGTTCACAGAGTGGACATAGAGGTGAGGTGGAAGCAGCATGAGGAGACCACAGAGTGGCCCAATGACAGGGTCTGGAGGTGGCAGCTTCAGGAGAAGGCCACTGAGTGGCACAATGACAGAGTCTGGAGGTGGCAGCAGTAGGAGAAGGCCACCAAGTGGTACAATGACAGAGTCTGGAGGTGGAGGCAGCAGCAGGATCAGAAGAATGCAACTGAGACAGAGTTTGGAGTTGGAGCGTGATGGCTCCTCAACCGGCGTTGGGGCAGGACTACTTGCAGGGGAAAATACTGCTGGAGTGTCACTTTCGCCCGTCTCAGAGTCCTCCACTGTCCACAGTACTGTATTGAAAAATGACATGAAAACATATATTACATCATTTGACTACTACATTTCAAAAGTACATATAATGTTTTCAAAATAAAAACAGCTGTGTGTGTACTATATATATACGGTGAGCCTGCATACATCACATATAGTTTAATAATGTTGGATTATCACCTTCAATGTGAATTTACCAAAATAAAACAACCCATAAACATTAATTTGTTTTATTTTATGTTAAAAACGCCAAATGGGAAACTATTTTAAAACATTGTTTGGCGCGCAAAACGAGGTATACACATTCAAGGACCCAAACCAGTGCTGATATTCTGTCCGTCTCATCTGGCCTGCTTCTACCATCCAAACCTCCTTATATAAGGAAAACCTAAAAGAACATAATTTCCTGAAAAACAACATGGACCAGGCATCACAAGGCCATGGTGGTAGTAGTAGTTAAAAATCAGCTGGCCGGACGCAGTTGGAGCATCATTATACTCTATTATAATCTGAGTATGTAATTGTCATTTTATAGTTGAACTTTTAGGAATCCATGTTGTGGTTTGTAAGCCAACATTAAAACTATGTAAATTACAATTACAGTACAGAACGAGTACCAAATCCTAAAACCTCCAAAATAAAGTTAGCATGTATGTTCAAAAAAATATGAACAAAACTAAACATACACAAATGAC
The DNA here is from genome assembly GCF_905171765.1 of Bufo bufo. Taxonomy (NCBI): domain Eukaryota; kingdom Metazoa; phylum Chordata; class Amphibia; order Anura; family Bufonidae; genus Bufo; species Bufo bufo. The sequence continues at coordinate 272,720,947 of NC_053394.1, read as the reverse complement.
TACACTATTCAGGGCCAAAAAAGGCAAGAGGGTTTGTCCAACCTTTTCATATTTATGACCTATCCACAGGATAGGTACACAAGATCAGATTGGTGGGGGACCAACAGCCGGCAACCAAGACCATCAACTGTGTGAGGAGACAATGCGTGCAGTGCGCACATGCCATCTCCCTTCTCTATTCCTGCTCTGATTGCAGATATCTATGTTACTTGATCTCGAAAATAGTGCCACACAGGAAAAAAAGAGAGACGGGAGGCGGCATGTGCACATGTCGTCTCATCATACAGCTCATCAGCGTTGGTGCCTGGTGTTAATCCCCCACAAAAATTATATTGATCACCTACACAGAGGAAAGGTCATCAATAGTACAACGCCACACAACCCTTTTAATTCTTTACCACTATTGCTAACCAAGATTATGAACTATTCATAACCAGCAAATAATATTTTTTTTTATCAACAAAAATACTTACGGCCTCAAATCCATCACCGGTCTCAAAAATTGCAACTGGGCCGTGTACAAGTATGGCCTTTTTTGGAGCTGCCTTCCCCACTCCGGCCTTTGTTAGTTAGATTCCGGCGAAATTGATCCCCACAGCTTTTCCACCGGGTTTTTGTCTGTTTCACTGTAAAGAAATGAAATATAAAAATTACTCAAAAAAAATTTGAGAAACAACTATTAAATAATAACAGTACAAATACCAAAGCGAAAATGTTAAGCTAAATCAAGTCTCCAAATCCAATAAATGTCTGAATTGGCAAGATTATACAGCACATTGTACAGTAGTGCAGGTGTGGGGATACTAATGTACAATAAGTTCAGGAAGGAGGAGATTAGTCGTGCAAGCCATTTGTACTAAAATACTTTATAATATGTGATGGTGACAACTATAGGATGCTCAATTACAACAGGGACACGTGTCACCAAATGAAAAGTGCACATACAGGTTATACATGACTACTGTTTGCTGTAGCAAAGGGAGGGACAGCAATTTAAAGTAAAAAATTATGGGGTATGGTATTTAGTGCACGACTCTTCAAAAAATCATGTACAGGCCTATGCAAAATGAAGCTGGCCCACAAAATATACAGTATTATGACCTCATGGAATTTATAGCTACATCATTTAGGGACAGACAGGGCAAGGACAATACAATGACATTGCTAGCACTTACCTAAATCTGCACGGCCTTGGCCATCTGCTTTGGTCCATTCGGCCAGCCTCATGCTACGGGCCACTTGCTCCCAGGCCGCCTCCTTCCTAATTCGGTCCTGGTATGCATTGGACCGGGTGTCCCAGAGTTCGGGCCTCTCCTGCACCAAAGTTATGAGTTTTTCCACATTCCATCATGGAGAATTTCACCACAAGTGGCTATCAATTAGCATAATCTGTGACCTTGAACTTCCTGTATATATATATTTTTTTATTTTATTGGCACAAGTTCTGGCAGACAGTTTTGCAATGCAAATTATAGAAATAAAATGGCCGCGGATGCGGATGACAATCTGATGTGCCTCCGCAATTTTTAGCGGTTCCATTGACTTGAATGGGTCCGCAAACTGTTTTTCGCGGACAAGAATAGGACAGGTTTTATTTTTTTTTATGGACGTGGATAACAAACGGTGGACTATCCGCATTTTCAACGGCTCCATAGAAATGAATGGGTCCGCATCTGAAACGCTAAAATCAGCGGAACGGACGCGGAAACAGACAACGGTCGTGTGCATGAGGACTTAGGAGAAGGCCACCAAGTGGCACAATGACAGAGTCTGGAGTTGGCAGCATCAGGAGAAGGCCACTGAGTGGCACAATGACAGAGTCCGGAGTTGGCAGCAGTATGAAGATGCCACCAAGTGGCACAATGACAGAGTCTTGAAGTGTCAGCAGGATGAGAAGGCCACCGAGTGGCACAATGACAGAGTCTGGAGTTGGCAGCATCAGGCAAAGGCCACTGAGTGGCACAATGACAGAGTGTGGAGTTGGCAGCAGTATGAGGAGGCCACCAAGTGGCACAATGACAGAGTCTGGAGGTGGTGGCAGCAGCAGCATTAGGAGAAGGCCACCTTGTGGCACAATGACAGAGTCTAGAGTTGGCAGCAGTATGAGGAGGCCACTGAGTGGTACAATGACAGAGTCTGGAGTTGGCAGCAGTATGAGGAGGCCACCGAGTGGCACAATGACAGAGTCTGGAGGTGGCAGCAGTAGGAGAAGGCCACCAAGTGGCACAATGACAGAGTCTAGAGGTGGCGGCAGCAGCATCAGGAGAAGGCCACTGAGTGGCACAATGACAGAGTCTGGAGGTGGCAGCAGTAGGAGAAGGCCACCAAGTAGCACAATGACAGAGTCTGGTGGTGGTGGCAGCAGCATCAGAAGAAGGCCACTGAGTGGCACAATGACAGAGTCCGGAGTTGGCAGCAGTATAAGGATGCCACCAAGTGGCATAATGACAGAGTCTGGAGTTGGCAGCAACAGGCGAAGGCCACCGAGTGGCACAATGACAGAGTCTGGAGTTGGCAGCAGTATGAGGAGGCCACCAAGTGGCACAATGACAGAGTCTGGAGGTGGCGGCAGCAGCAGCATTAGGAGAAGGCCACCTTGTGGCAAAATGACAGAGTCTGGAGGTGGCAGCAGTAGGAGAAGGCCACCAAGTGACACAATGACAGAGTCTGGAGGCATCAGGAGAAGGCCACGGAGTGGCACAATGACAAAGTCTGGAGGTGGTGGCTGCATGAGGTGACCACAGAGTGGCCCAATGACAGAGTGTGGAGGTGGTGGTAGCAGCAGCATCAGGAGGAAGCCACAGAGTCTGACCGAGTCTGGAGATGGCAACTAGTATTGATCGAGGCCTTGTTCGGGTGCTCGGGTCGAACTTCTCGGGATGCTCGGTTACTATACCGAGCACCCGAGCACAATGGAAGTCAATGGGAGAACCTGAGCATTAAACCAGGTACCCCTTGATCTGAAGCGGGGAGGGTGTCTGGTTCATAGGAAAGGGTCAGAAATTGATTGAAACCCCACCAAAATGGTTCGGGAACAGCATGGGGAGGATGTATTGATGCATCTTGGACTCTCAGGTCGCTGCTGGGAACGATGTTGTCCGAGTAGTACGCCACTTTTACAGACTGACAATAATGCGCACAAAACCAAAGATAAAATTGATTTTAGAGGAAAAATTGTTAGGAAACATTCTTTCCTGTATATTTACTTGTATATAAAGTGCAAGTGCTGCCAAAAATTACAGGAAAGAGGCACTCTGATACAACCTGTATATCACATAATTGAGGGTCTCATTCACATTGTGGTACAATTGTTCATTTAGTGGGACTCCTACACTCATAAAGCCTATGCACTAAGTGAAAGGGCTGCCAAAAATCACAAGGAATCGGCACTCTAATACACCCTTTGTTAAACATAAAGGAGAGCATCATACACAGCCTCAAAATTATGATTGATGGCCTGCTGGTGACCCTTAAAAACATTTGGAGCAAGGGCTGATCTGACCATCTAAAACATTATGGGTGAGGGCCTGCTGGCGCTTTGGTGACTCTAGATAACCTGGGGACGATCGCACGTCCCAGTGACGGCGATGATACATTCGGATGTCTGCCCTATCAACTTTCAATGTTATTTTCAGCCCAAACAATGTAGACCATGGGTAACGGGGGAATCATGGTTCGATTCCGGAGAGGGAGCCTGAGAAACAGCTACGGCTACCACATCCAAGCAAGGCAGCATGCGTGCAAATTACCTATTAGGTATAATTAGGTGAGGAATAAGCGAGCACTCACTCTATGGCATTAATTAAATATATTTAATGATAATAATATCCTCATTAATGAAATATATTTAATGATAATAATATCCTCCAATAATTCATAAAATAAAATAATACATATAAAATACAATCTCACATAAAATGCAATACATCATAAAATTCCTAGGATTTGGTCTGTCGACCATAAATATACAAAGGACCACAATATAGGTGAATGGCAATAATAACAATAGATAGCTATAACAATGGATAGCAATAGCAGCAGTCGATATTAGCAGCAGTAGGGTCCTGGGGTCAGAACTTGGTGCAAGTGTCTTTGTGTCCATACAAAAATCAAGAAAAATGCAGTGAATAAATTACTTCAAAATCTAAGAAAAAATTGTGTCAAAGTGAGACACCTGGTGGTTCACTGCACGTTGATGTATGCCGAAGTATTTGTATCACTTTCTATAGCTATTAACAATTGCCGTGTAGGTTGGATTATCCCGGTCAGTGCGTCATCCACATAGAATTGTTCGTATATACCACTGTATAGATAATCTGTATCTTGCTGTTTAACAGTGGGTTTATGTAAAGAGTCTGTGGCGTCAGCCAAACAATTGCCTATGTGTAGCAAATGGCCTTAAGTGGTTTAGGAGAGAAGGCTCTTACCTCCTGTTGCCCTTCTTTTAAAGTTCCTAATCTGACTACGTCCAGGTGGTGGGCTGGGGACGCCACTCCGTCCTCACAGTTCATATTGTCCGATGATCTCACCCAATCTCGCGATGTTGTGAGCGGGACTTCCGTCCGGTGAGCACAGTCACTTGGATGTTTAAGTCGATTCAATTATCGAAGATTTCCATTATTCGGATTATACAAATTTCCAATCTAGCATGGCCATGCAAAGCTTATTTCGGCTGAGGTTTTGTCAGAGTGTCCGATATCCCAGACGCGTTTCGGGATGATTCCACATCCCTTCCTCAGTGGTCATATCCGGCACTCCCAACCTCCTCCTTTTTAAATGTTTTTGAAGTCCTCCACAAGCTGTGGTAATGTAATCAAGGATTGGATTATAATCAGCAATCTTTTGCCGCAATGCGATTTTGATGCGGTTTTATTGCGTTTTTTTCGCTGTCGATGCGTTTTTTCCTGTTCTCGATCCTATTCATTGCGGTCTAACACTGTATGTCATAAAAACTCAATCCGATGTTTTGGATGTCATAAAATCGATAAACATAAAAATATTTCTCCATAGCATAAAACATTATTAAATAGAGTTCACATGGATATTCGACAATATAAAATACGTATGTAAGAAATGTAAATTGTAATAAAACTACTCAGTATGTAGAATTCTGTACATTACTGTAGATTATGGGATTGGTCGGGATAGGTGGGGGTCCCAAACCAGAGGGCGCGTCCCAGTGCCGATAGACGGCCAGACATGGTACTCGCCATCGGGGATGGGACCCGAACCTTATAAGAACCCAAACAATTCCATATCATAATTCAATCCAAATGGTAATAGGGATCCAAATTCATATATCTGTCTAGATTCTGCTCTAGACATTTTCTGAATGTAGTCCCCTCCTCTCCAATGTTGGTTTATTTTCTCTAGTCCCACAAATTTTAAGTCTCCTGGATTATTATTGTGTACTTCTTTATAATGTTTTGATAATGAATGCTTATCATACCCTTTTTTGATGTTAGAGATATGTTCATTGATTCTTGTTTTGAGGGTTCGTTTCGTCCGACCTATATACTGGCGATTGCATGGGCATTGGATTAAATAAATAACCCCAGATGTGTTACAAGAAATGCAATCTTTAATTTCCCATATATATCTATTCTGGGTTGAACGAACCTCCAAAGTTTTTCGTGACAAGTTATTCAATTTGCATCCTATGCATCTTCCACATTAGTAGAATCCTTTCATCTTCATAAAGGTACTTAGGGTGTTAACTTTTTTAATTTTGTTTGGGACAGACGGTGCTACCTTTAAACCCAAATTGGGGGCTTTTGTGAAGCTTATCTTCGGTGCGTGTGGTAGGAGGTGACCTATTGTCTTGTCACTCAGTAAATGTGACCAATGGGACCCAATCATTCTCTGAATTTTCGTATAGTTAGTATTGTAAGGGAGTATAAGTCTGATGTCTAAGAGTTCATTGTCTACTTTTGCCTGTTGTCTTTCATTGAAAAAGGCTTTCCTATCTAGCTGTCTTACAGTGTCTAGGGCTTCATCTATCGGCCCTGTAGGATAGTGTTTATCAACAAAGTAAGATTTCATTTTAATAGCCTCCTCCTCAAATTTGGCATCCTCAGTGCAGTTACGTCTAATTCTTCGAAACTGTCCGGTGGGGATATTAATCAACCACCTTGGGAGGTGACAGCTGGAAAAAGGGATAAAGTTGTTAGTCGCTGTTGATTTTTGGAACGTACTACACTTATATTTCCCGTCCTGTGCCTCAATCAATAGATCTAAATACTCCGTCTTGTTTTTAATATTTGAGGTGAAAATTAGACCTTTATCGTTTACATTCAATATTTTGTAATGTAAACGATAAAGGTCTAATTTTCACCTCAAACGATAAAGGTCTAATTTTCACCTCAAATATTAAAAACAAGATGGAGTATCCCCCCCCATCCACAGACAACACCAGGGATCCCCGAAAAGTTTAAAGCCTGCTCTTCTTGCTCCTCCTCCTCCTCCTTTCCCCAGGCACCATACTCCTCTGGCCCCTTTTCAGACTCCTGCTGACTTGTCTCAGATGGAGTACCTTCCCCCCCCCCCGGGAATTCATTCAGCATTGCGACTTCCTCATCTTCCAGCTCCTGCTCCTCAACGGCTTTATCAATGACATGACGCAATGCATGCTCCAGAAAGCACAATGTGACTGATGGCGCCCTGGCTGCGACTGACCAGTTTGGTGATCTCATCAAATGGCCACAGAAGTCTGCATGCGTTGCGCATGAGCAGCCACTGGTGCGGTGAAAAGAAACCAGAACCTGTTCTGCTGCAGAGTTCATACAGGTAGTTGTTAATGGCACGTTGCTGCTGGAGCAGCCTATCAAGCATATACAAGGTGGAGTTCCAGCGCTTCGGGCTGTCACAAATCAGACGTCTGACTGGCAGGTGGTGTCGCTCCTGAACGTCAGCAAGGCTAGCCATGGCCGTGTTACATCTTGTAAAGGGGTCAGAGATTTCCCTGGCCTGCCGCAAGACGTCCTGGACCCCGGGGTATTTGGCAATGAATCAGTGCACGAATAAGTTCAGGACGTGTGCCATGCACGGCACGTGTGTCATTTTGCCCTGGTTCAGCTCGCTCAGCAGATTGGCACCATTCTCGCACACCACTTTACCAACTGTCAAATTGAGCGGGGTTAGCCACTGATCGGCCTGTGACCGCAGAGCTGAAAGCAGTGCAGGAACGGTCTGGCTCTTGGCTTCCAGGCACAACAGCCGCAGCACAGCATGACAACGTCTCACCTGGCACGTTGAATAGGTTCTGGGGAGCTTGGGGGGTGCAGCGGAAGAGGCGGTAGCAGTGGAAAAGGAGGAGTCAGCCGAGGAGGAGATGGAGCATGGAGGAGGAGAAGAAGAGGAAGGCCTGCATGCAATCCGTGGAGGTAACACCAAATCCACACGGGTGCCACGGGTTGCATGCTTGACAGCCATCAGAAGGTTCACCCAGTGGGCAGTAAAAGTTATGTACCTTCCCTGCCCATGTTTGCTAGACCACGTGTCTGTGGTCAGATGTATCTTGGCACCGACACTGTGTGCCAGAGATACATTCACTTGCCGCTGTATGTGGCCATATAGCTCTGGGATGCCCTTCTGGGAGAAATATTTCCTTCCGGGGACCTTCCATTGCGGTGTTCCAACGGCCTCCGTGTCCACCAGTTATATGAGTAGTAGAGCCACTCAACCAACTCTGGTGCATCCTTTGACGTAATAGCACACACCTTCTCCAACATCCCACTTAGGCTCCGGCCTGGTGCACCTGCCAGACCCCTACCACCCCTGCGGAATGGCCTGCCTCTTCCTCTGCCTGTCATTTTCAAAATGACCCTGTGACAAAGTCCCTATAGAAAAGCAGAATTTGTGGAAGCAGGTATATAGAACCCCTTAATGAGTATTTACTGGAAGCTGGTAAATCAAACCCCTTAATCAATATTTGGTGGAAGCTGGTATATCAATTCCCTTAATCAATATTTGGTGGAAGCCAGTGTATCACAGGCCTCAATACATATTTGGTGGAAGCCGGAATATCAATCCCCTCTAACAGTATTTTTTAGAAACTGGTATATAGAACCGCTTAATGAGTATTTGCTGGAAGCTGGTAAATCAAACCCCTTAATCAATGTTTGGTGGAAGACGGTGTATCGCAGGCCTCAATCAATATTTGGTGGAAGACGGTATATCAATCCCCTCTATCAGTATTTTGTGGAGACAGGTATATACAACCCCTTATTGAGCATTTGCTGGAAGCCGGTATATCTAACTACGGTGTATCATAGGCCTCAATAAATATTTGGTAGAAGCCGGTATATCAATCCCCTCTAGCAGTATTTTGTGGAAACAGGTATATAGAACCCCTTAATGAGGATTTGCTGGAAGCAGGTAAATCAAACCCCTTAATCAATATTTGCTTGAAGTCGGCGTATCGCATGCCTCAATCAATATTTGGTGGAAGCCGGTATATCAATCCCCTCTAACAGTATTTTTTAGAAACTGGTATATAGAACCGCTTAATGAGTATTTGCTGGAAGGTGATAAATCAAACTCCTTAATCAATGTTTGGTGGAAGCCGGTGTATCGCAGGCCTCAATCAATATTTGGTGGAAGATGGTATATCAATCCCCTCTATCAGTATTTTGTGGAGACGGGTATATACAACCCCTTAATGAGTATTTGCTGGAAGCCGGTATATCTAACTACGGTGTATCATAGGCCTCAATAAATATTTGGTGGAAGCCGGTATATCAATCCCCTCTATCAGTATTTTGTGGAAACAGGTATATAGAACCCCTTAATAAAGATTTGCTGGAAGGTGGTAAATCAAACCCCTTAATCAATATTTGGTGGAAGCTGGTGTATCGCAGGCCTCAATCAATATTTGGTGGAAGATGGTATATCAATCCCCTCTATCAGTATTTTGTGGAAACAGGTATGTAGAATACCTTAATGAGTATTTGCTGGAAGCTGGTATATCTAACCCCTTAATAAATATTTGGTGGAAGCTGGTGTATCGCAGGCCTCAATCAATATTTGATGGAAGCCGGTATATCAATCCCATCTATTAGTATTTTGTGGAAACAAGTATATACAACCCCTTAATAAGTATTCGCTGGAAGCTGGTAAATCAAACCCCTTAATCAATATTTGGTGGAAGCTGGTGTATCACATGCCTCAATCAATATTTTGTGTAAGCCGATATATCAATCCCCTCTATCAGTATTTTGTGGGAACAGGTATATACAACCCCTTAATGAGTATTTGCTGGAAGCTGGTAAATCAAACGCCGGTGTATTGCATGCCTCAATCAATATTTTGTGTAAGCCGGTATATCAATCCCCTCTATCAGTATTTTGTGGAAACAGGTATGTATGTTGAACCCCTTAATGAGTATTCGATGGAAGCAGGTATATCTAACCCCTTAATCAATATTTGGTTGAAGCTGGTGTATCGCAGGCCTCATTTAATATTTGAGGGAAGCCGGTATATCAATCCCCTCTATTAGTATTTTGTGGAAACAGGTATATAGAACACCTTAATAGGTATATGCTGGAAGTCGTTAAACCCCTTAGTCAATATTTGGTGGAAACTGGTGTATCGCAGGCCTCAATCAATATTTGGTGGATACTGGTATATCAAACCCCTCTTTCAGTATTTTGTGGAAACAAGTATATACAATTAGGGTTGAGCGAACTTTAGGATTTTTGGACCCTGGACCCGAACATTTCAGTAAAAGTTCGGGTTCGGGTTTAGTGTTCGGCGATTTATTGGCGCTTTTTGAAATGCTGCAGAGCAGCCAATCAACAAGCACTTAACACTGTGCCCTTAGAAGCCATCACAGCCATGCCTACTAATGGCATGGCTGTGATTGGCCAGTGCAGCTTGTGACCCAGCCTCTATATAAGCTGGAGTCACGAAGCGCCGCACGCCACTCTGCTGTGCTTAGTGTAGGGATAGGATGCTGCTGCTGTGAGGGGGAGAATAGAAAAGAATCTTTAATCTGAAGGGCTTGTTAACTCAGCGATCTACATAGATTTAGTTTTGTGGGTGCAGTGCACAATCTTTTTACCCTGCCCTGAGCCCTGTGATAGAGAAAAATAACTTTTATCCGTCTGTTAGTTAGGTGGGCGGCTTCGGCCATATTATGCAATCTCAGTGCACCAGCACAGCATATGTGCTTTTGTGACCTTCAAATCCAAACTTGAAATACTGCAATATTAATCTGGGTTTAAAAAAAACACCCATTTTTGGCAATATCCTACATTTGGTGCCTTTGCAGCATTTGTCAGTGTGCAATTTAAGCTATAAATACAGCAATAATTTTCTGGGTTTTAAAAAACACCCTTTTTGGGCAAAATACTTAATTTTACAGCCTTTGCTGCATGTGTCAGTGTGAGATACACGCTTTAGATACTGCTGTCATATTCTGTTATTAAAAAAACACCCATTTTGGGGCAAAGTACTTAATATTTCAGCCTTTGCTGCATCTGTGATAGTTAAAAACAAGCTTGAAATAAATTTTCTGGGTTTTAATTGCCATTTTTGGCAATACCCTCCATCGTGGGCCTCTGCCGCATTAGTTTGTGTGCAATTTAAGCTATAATTTTCTGGCTTTTAAAAAACACTCTTTTTGGGCAAAATACACAATTTTACATCCCTTGCTGCATCTGTACATGTGAAATTCAAGCGATATATACTGCTTTCATTATTCTGTTATTCAAAAAACACACATTTTGGGCAAAATATTTAATTTGCGGCCTTGCATCTGTCAGTGTGAAATTCAAGCGTTATATACTGCTGTCATATTCTGTTATTCAAAAAACACCTATTTTGGGCAAAATATTTAATTTGCGGCCTTGTCTGCATCTGTCAGTGTGAAATTCAAGCGTTATAGAAACATAGAAACATAGAATATGTCGGCAGATAAGAACCATTTGGCCCATCTAGTCTGCCCAATATACTGAATACTATGGATAGCCCCCGGCCCTATCTTATATGAAGGATGGCCTTATGCCTATCCCATGCATGCTTAAACCCCTTCACTGTATTTGCAGCTACCACTTCTGCAGGAAGGCTATTCCATGCATCCACTACTCTCTCAGTAAAGTAATACTTTCTTATATTACTTTTAAACCTTTGCCCCTCTAATTTAAAACTGTGTCCTCTTGTGGTAGTTTTTCTTCTTTTAAATATGCTCTCTTCCTTTACCGAGTTGATTCCCTTTATGTATTTAAAAGTTTCTATCATATCCCCTCTGTCTCTTCTTTCTTCCAAGCTATACATATTAAGGTCCTTTAACCCCTTAAGGACTCGGCCCTATTTCACCTTAAGGACTTGGCCATTTTTTGAAAATCTGACCACTGTCACTTTAAGTGCTGATAACTTTAAAACGCTTTGACTTACCCAGGCCGTTCTGAGATTGTTTTTTCGTCACATATTGTACTTCATGACACTGCTAAAATTGGGTCAAAAAAGTTAATTTTTTTGCATAAAAAAATACAATTTTTACCAAAAATTTTGAAAAATTAGCAAATTTCAAACTTTCAGTTTCTCTACTTCTGTAATACATAGTAATACCCCCAAAAATTGTGATGATTTTACATTCCCCATATGTCTACTTCATGTTTGTAGCATTTTGGGAATGATATTTTATTTTTTGGGGATGTTACAAGGCTTAGAAGTTTAGAAGCAAATTTTGAAATTTTCAGAAATCTTCAAAATCCCACTTTTTATGGACCAGTTCAGGTTTGAAGTCATATTGTGAGGCTTAGATAATAGAAACCTCCCAAAAATGACCCCATTCTAGAAACTACACCCCTCAAGGTATTCAAAACTGTTTTTTCAAACTTTATTAACCCTTTAGATCTTCCACAAGAGTTAATGGCAGATGGAGAAACAATTTTGAAATTTATATTTTTTGGAAAATTTTCCAATATAATCAATTTTTTCCAGTAGTAAAACAAGGGTTAACTGCCTAACAAAACTCAAAATGGGTTGCCCCGATTCTGTAGTTTGCAGAAACACCCCATATGTGGTCGTAAACTACTGTTTGGCCGAACGGGAGCACATAGAAGGAGGGGAACACCATATGGGTTTTGGAAGGCAGATTTTGCAGGACTGGTTTTGTTTATACCATGTCCCATTTGAAGCCCCCTGTTGCACCCCTAGAATAGAAATTTCAAAAAAGTGACTCCATCTAAGAAAGTACACCCCTCAAGGTATTCAAAACTGGGTTTACAAACTTTGTTAACCCTTTAGGTGTTCCACAAGAGTTGATGGCAGATGGAGAAACAATTTTGAAATTTCTATTTTTTGGAAAATTTTCCAATATAATCAATTTTTTCCAGGAGTAAAACAAGGGTTAACTGCCAAACAAAACTCAAAATGGGTTGCCCCGATTCTGTAGTTTGCAGAAACACCCCATATGTGGTCGTAAACTACTGTTTGGCCGAACGGGAGCACATAGAAGGAGGGGAACACCATATGGGTTTTGGAAGGCAGATTTTGCAGGACTGGTTTTGTTTATACCATGTCCCATTTGAAGCCCCCTGTTGCACCCCTAGAATAGAAATTTCAAAAAAGTGACTCCATCTAAGAAAGTACACCCCTCAAGGTATTCAAAACTGGGTTTACAAACTTTGTTAACCCTTTAGGTGTTCCACAAGAGTTGATGGCAGATGGAGAAACAATTTTGAAATTTCTATTTTTTGGAAAATTTTCCAATATAATCAATTTTTTCCAGGAGTAAAACAAGGGTTAACTGCCAAACAAAACTCAAAATGGGTTGCCCCGATTCTGTAGTTTGCAGAAACACCCCATATGTGGTCGTAAACTACTGTTTGGCCGAACGGGAGCACATAGAAGGAGGGGAACACCATATGGGTTTTGGAAGGCAGATTTTGCAGGACTGGTTTTGTTTATACCATGTCCCATTTGAAGCCCCCTGTTGCACCCCTAGAATAGAAATTTCAAAAAAGTGACTCCATCTAAGAAAGTACACCCCTCAAGGTATTCAAAACTGGGTTTACAAACTTTGTTAACCCTTTAGGTGTTCCACAAGAGTTGATGGCAGATGGAGAAACAATTTTGAAATTTCTATTTTTTGGAAAATTTTCCAATATAATCAATTTTTTCCAGGAGTAAAACAAGGGTTAACTGCCAAACAAAACTCAAAATGGGTTGCCCCGATTCTGTAGTTTGCAGAAACACCCCATATGTGGTCGTAAACTACTGTTTGGCCGAACGGGAGCACATAGAAGGAGGGGAACACCATATGGGTTTTGGAAGGCAGATTTTGCAGGACTGGTTTTGTTTATACCATGTCCCATTTGAAGCCCCCTGTTGCACCCCTAGAATAGAAATTTCAAAAAAGTGACTCCATCTAAGAAAGTACACCCCTCAAGGTATTCAAAACTGGGTTTACAAACTTTGTTAACCCTTTAGGTGTTCCACAAGAGTTGATGGCAGATGGAGAAACAATTTTGAAATTTCTATTTTTTGGAAAATTTTCCAAAATAATCAATTTTTTCCAGGAGTAAAACAAGGGTTAACTGCCAAACAAAACTCAAAATGGGTTGCCCCGATTCTGTAGTTTGCAGAAACACCCCATATGTGGTCGTAAACTACTATTTGGCTAAACGGCAGGACATAGAAGAAGGGGAACGTCATATGGTTTTTGGAAGGCAGATTTTGCTGGACTGGTTTATTTACACCATGTACCCTTTCAAGCCCCCTGATGCACCCCTAGAGTAGAAACTCCACAAAAGTGACCCCATCTAGGAAACTACGGGATAAGGTGGTTGTTGTTTTGGGACTATTTTAGGGGTAAATATGATTTTTGGTTGCTCTATATTACTCTTTTTTGAGGCAATGTAACAAAAAAAAAATTCTAAAATTGTTTCTACATTCGCTATTTAGTTTTGTGGAACACCTAAAGGGTTAACATAGTTTGTAAAGTAACTTTTGAATACCTTGAGGGGTGTAGTTTCTTAGATGGGGTCACTTTTTTGGAGTTTCTAGTCTAGGCTACATCAGGGGGGGCTTCTAATGGGACATGGTGTAAAAAAAAAAACTGTCCATCAAAATCTGCCTTCTAGAAACCATATGGAGTTCCCTTCGTTCTATGCCCTGCCGTGCGGCTATATAGCCATTTACGACCACATATGGGGTGTTTCTGCAAACTACAGAATCAGGGCCATAAATATTGAGTTTTGTTTGGCGGTTAACCCTTGCTTTATTACCGGCAAAAAGGATTCAAATGGAAATTTTGCCCAAAAATGAGTGTTTTGGCACCGTTTTTATTTTATATTTTTAACACCGTTCATCCGAGGCGTTTGGGCAAAAGTTATTTTTATAGCGACGACTTTTACGCACGCGACGATGCCCAATATGTATGGTTCTCAGACTTTGGAGACACTAAGCAGGCATCCTAAAAACTGCGGCCCTCCAGATGTTGTAAAACTACAATTCCCACCATGCCCTGCTGATGGCTGTAGGTTGTCTGGGCATGCTGGGAGTTATAGTTTTACAACATCTGGAGGGCCGCAGTTTGAGGATGCCTGCACTAAAACGAATATTTTTTTGGGAAAAAAAAAATGTTTCCGTGTCTCCAAAGTCTGAGAGCCATAGTTTTTTATGTTCTCTAGTGGACTGTTGGGGATTATAAAAATTTAGTACTCCATGGAAGTGTGATACTCCCTGAAGCAATCGATAATGCAGAGGCCCGGATGATCGGGGCAAGTGTCGCACTGAGTGGTGGTGTCCTTCCGTATCCCCCTCCTGCGACACACTCTGCACTTTTTTTGGGTTCGTCCCTTCTTTCCAGTATGGGGGACCACACCTGGAAAGTGTTGGCCAGGGACGATCCGGGCGCCTCCAATTCCCGAGGTACTCCGGCCTGCTCTTTCCCGGTCCGAAAAGATCAGGTCCTTGAGGACTGCCTCATAGAATTGGAGGAATGTCCCTGTGCTGCCAGCGCTTCGGGATAGTACAAAAGAGTTGTACATGGCAACCTGCACCAAGTAGACCGCAACTTTTTTGTACCATGCCCGGGTTTTGCGCATGGCGTTATATGGCTTGAGGACTTGATCCGAGAGATCAACTCCTCCCATATACCGATTGTAGGCGACGATACAATCGGGCTTGAGGACCGTTGCCGCGGTACCTCGCACAGGGACTGGGGTGGTGCTGTTACCGTGGATTGTGGACAGCATAAGGACATCCCTCTTGTCCTTATACCTGACCAGCAACAGGTTTCCACTGGTAAGTGCACGGGTCTCACCCCTGGGGATAGGTACCTGGAGGGGGTAGGCAGGGAGGCCGCGTTGATTTTTCCGCACGGTCCCACAAGCGAACGTGGATCTGGCGGCAAGGGACCTGAACAAGGGAATGCTGGTATAAAAGTTGTCCACGTACAAGTGGTAACCCTTATCCAGCAGTGGGTACATAAGGTCCCACACGAGTTTCCCGGTAACACCCAGAGTGGGGGGACATTCTGGGGGTTGAATCCGGGAATCTCGCCCCTCGTACACACGAAATTTGTAAGTGTACCCTGAGGTACTCTCACAAATTTTGTATAGCTTCACGCCATACCTCGCCCGCTTTGTGGGAATATATTGGCGGAAACTGAGTCTCCCCTTGAACGCAACGAGAGACTCATCAACCGCGACCTCCCTTCCAGGTACGTAGGCCTGCTGAAATGTGGCCCCAAAGTGATCGATGACCGGCCGTATCTTGTACAGCCGGTCATAGGCAGGATCACTTCGGGGGGGACATGCTGCATTATCGGAATAATGCAGACATTTCCGGATGGCCTCAAACCGGGGACGTGTCATGACCATACTGTACAGTGGGGTCTGGTATAGGACGTCCCCACTCCAGTATTGCCTGACACTGGGTTTTTGGACTAGACCCATATGCAGCACGAGGCCCCAAAATGTCCTCATCTCGGCTGCACTGACCGGCGTCCAGCCACCGGGTCTAGCCAAAAATGAGCCTGGGTTTTGAGCGACGAACTGTTGGGCGTACAGATTCGTCTGCTCCACCATCAGATTCACCAGTGGGTTACTGAAAAAAAAACTAAAATAGTCTATTTCAGTAAACCCCACTGTGGGAATCTGGATTCCAGGATTGCCAGCAAAATCCGGAATCTCAGGCTCAAAGTCCACTGGGGGACACCAGCTAAGTTCATCGGCAGGGGGCTCCGGTGGACTTATTTGGTGGGCCGGGAAACCAGTACGAACCCCAGGGCGGCTCGTACTAGGGTGGGCCACAGGATCCCTAGCATGTGGGGCCCCTGGCTCCGCCTGGCGGCGTCTCCGCCGCCTTGGTGGCTCATCGTCATCAGATGATGATGAGGAGGATGCGGATGACAAAAGGAACGTGGGGTCATCCTCATCCTCACTGGGGCTCTCAGAGTCGGAGGCAATCTGGGCGTATGCCTCCTCGGCCGAGAACATCCGGCGGGCCATGGGTGTGTGTGCGTGTATGTGTGCGTGTGTGGAAACCTTTATTATATGTGCGTGTGTGTGGGGGCAACGGGTGTTCGCGTACTAAAAAAGGCAAAAAAAGAAAGGGCAAGTGTTAGGAAAAAAAAAGTTCAAACTTGCTGATCAGCGGTACAACGCTGATCAGCGGTCGGTGGGGTGGTGGGGCGGGCGATGCGCTAACACTGGACGGACGCTAAAAAGTGCCGGCCAGTCAGCGCACACAAAAAAAAAAAAAAGTGGTGGTAAGGGGGCTGGTGGTCAGGGGAGGGGGGGGGCTGGTGGTGAGGGAGGGGGGGGGGGGTGGGGTGGGGGGGGGGACTGGTGGTGGGGGGGTCTGGTGGGGGGGGGCAAGTGGCAGGGGGGGATCTGGGGTCTGATGGATGGATCAAAGAAAGTTTGGAAATAAAAGTTGTTTTTTTTTTTTCTAACTAACTTTTCCCTTCTTTCCCTGCCTAACGGTGCCTCTCCCTCACTGACCCTAACCTACCTGGGTGGCGATGGGTGCAGGAGGGTGATGGATGCCGATTGTGGGGACACAGGAGCTCGTTCTGGACGGTGCTGCACGGTCAGGGTGCTGGACAGGAAGAGGAGGGGAGAGAGGAGCGCAGGAAGTTTGAATCTCGCGCCTCTCTCCCCTGCTCCAATCAGCACCCTGGACAGCGGCGTTCAGCACCAGGGCCAGCACCGCCTCTCCAAATCCTCGGACTGCGATAGGTGGTGTAAAATTACGCCACCGATCGCAGTCTTTTTCCGGTTCATCGGGTCACAGGACACCCGAATGGACCGGAAACGCAGAAAACCGCAGGTCTGAATTGACCTGCGGTTTTCTGCGATCGTCGATGCGGGGGGGTCAAATGACCCCCCCCTGCATTGTTACGGGATGCCGGCTGAATGATTTCAGCCGAAATCCCGTTCCGATTAACCCCTGGGGCGCCGGAATGCCGATTTCAAGTTAGGACGTACCGGTACGCCCTGAGTCCTTAAGGACTCGGGAAATAGGGCGTACCGATACGCCCTGCGTCCTTAAGGGGTTAACCTTTCCTGGTAAGTTTTATCCTGCAATCCATGTACTAGTTTAGTAGCTCTTCTCTGAACTCTCTCTAGAGTATCTATATCCTTCTGGAGATATGGCCTCCAGTACTGCGCACAATACTCCAAGTGAGGTCTCACCAGTGTTCTGTACAGCGGCATAAGCACTTCACTGTTTCTACTGCTTATACCTCTCCCTATACATCCAAGCATTCTGCTGGCATTTCGTGCTGCTCTATTACATTGTCTTCCCACCTTTAAGTCTTCTGAAATAATTACTCCTAAATCCCTTTCCTCAGATACTGAGGTCAGGACTGTGTCAAATATTCTATATTCTGCCCTTGGGTTTTTACGCCCCAGGTGCATTATCTTGCACTTATCCACATTAAATTTTAGTTTCCAGAGTTCTGACCATTCTTCTAGTTTTCCTAAATCCTTTTCCATTTGGCGTTTCCCTCCAGGAACATCAACCCTGTTACATATCTTTGTGTCATCAGCAAAAAGACAAACCTTACCAGCGAGGCCTTTTGCAATATCACTTATGAAGATATTAAACAAAATCGGTCCCAGTACAGATCCCTGTGGAACCCCACTGGTAACATGACCTTGTTTTGAATGTTCTCCATTGACTACAACCCTCTGTTGTCTGTCACTCAGCCACTGCCTAATCCACTCAACAATATGGGAGTCCATGCTCAATGACTGCAGTTTATTGATAAGTCTTCTATGTGGGACAGTGTCAAAAGCCTTACTAAAATCTAGATATGCGATGTCTACTGCACCTCCACCGTCTATTATTTTATTCACCCAGTCAAAAAAATCTATAAGATTTGTTTGACATGATCTCCCTGAAGTAAACCCATGTTGTTTTTCATCTTGCAATCCATGGGATTTTAGATGTTCCACAATCCTATCCTTTAATAGGGTTTCCATATTCTGTTTTGCCCTATAAGCTGCACCTGCCCATAAGACGCACCTAGGTTTTTGAGGAGAAAAATAAGAAAAAAAATATTTTGAACCAAACGGTGTGCTTTTGGTGGGTTTTGAACTAATGGTGGTCTGTGGATGACACTATTATGGGGGATCTGTTGAGGACACTGTTATGGGGGATCTGTGGGCGACACTGTTATGGGGGATCTGTGGGTGACACTGTTATCGGGGATCTGTGGGTGACACTGTTATGAGGGATCTGTGGGGGACACTGTTATGGGGATCTCTGGATAGCTCTTATTGGGATCTCTGGATGGCATTGTTATGTGGATCTGTGGATGACACTGTTATGGGGGGGATCTGTGGATGACACATATATAGCATCCATAACAGTGTCCCTGTAGTGTGAATGCAGCATGCAGAAGAAGTTCGCCTTATAGGGTGAAAAATACGGTATTAACCCCTTAAGGACTCAGCCCTATTTCACCTTAAGGACTTGGCCATTTTTTGCAAATCTGACCAGAGTCACTTTAAGTGCTGATAACTTTAAAACGCTTTGACTTATCCAGGCCATTCTAAGATTGTTTTTTCGTCACATATTGTACTTCATGACACTGCTAAAATTGGGTCAAAAAAGTTATATTTTTTTTCATAAAAAAATACCATATTTACCAAACATTTTCTAAAATTTGCAAATTTCAAAGTTTCAGTTTCTCTACTTCTGTAATACATAGTATGCATGAAGGGCTCCGATATTTTCCTGACAGGAATATATTGGTGAAAGTCTCAGCTTTTAATATCTGCATTTATGACTAGCCAGTATAGTCAGTGGCATATCCGTTTGGTGCATTTTTTCTGTGATTTATATGATTGTATTTACATCCGCACAATGCTCCGTTTTGTGTAGGATGCCCTTGTGGTGCATGTGCACCGCGCCGACATCCTCCACCGTATGCATTTTCTGCTGGGGATAGTCGTTTGCTGCGGTCCACATGCGGTGGGGCTGCTCCCCCAATGAAAAACACGCTACAGTGTTAGGGGTTGAGCAGCTCCTCCAGTATTGCCACTATATTTTTCTGTGTTTTTGTCTTGTTTTATATGTAGTGTATGTGCCTTTACCTGGCATTCAAACACTCTTTTGCACCTGGTGACCTCCATCACAGGGTCTGATATGGGTGTGGCTTGCAGTCTGGCTTTGTTCACATTGCACTAGTTGTCCTGCTAGGCGTTTGTGTGGAAGCCTGGCTGTGAGCTGGATTACATCACCTTCAGACCTTGTTCACACCATAGTTAGCGTAGTGGTAGGACCCTTTGCCATGCTGAGTGACCGTGACGTGGTGCATGAAGGGCTCCGATATTTTCCTGACAGGAATATATTGGCGAAAGTCTCAGCTTTTAATATCTGCATTTATGACTAGCCAGTATAGTCAGTGGCATATCCACAAGAGTTAATGGAGCTACTAGTTGATAGTAGCTCCATTGCCCCTGAAGACGCCACATCTGTGGTGAAACATGTCGGGGGAGCTGCAAGTTAGGTTTTAAATTAGTGCGTGTGCTTGGTGTCCGGCTCCCGGTGCGCTGCAGACACTGGGTTCAGCCGATACAAACAGCAACACTCTATCTATCCAAGACGAATAAAGGAATAGAGTTATATACACTTGAGTTTCTCCAGTGCAGGATTGACAGAGAGCTGTCATCTGGTTATATTTCCACCAAACCGGAGTAGGCAAATAGATTAGGAATTACTCCTCAGGATAGTGTGGTGGTTACATAAAAGAAAGAGACTGCAAATAAAAGCAGCAATTATCAAGAAATGAAGTACTGATTGCTGCCAAGCACAAGTGCACTTTATTTTTAGACATTTCTTTTTTTCTCTTTTTTTGTCTTCCCGTATATATTTTTTAAGAATATCAAATAAACGCTATATTTTAAATTAGACCGCAAACGGGAATCCATTAGCCTTTTGGCTATCTGATACCTAATATGTATACAATTTTTTTTATTTATGTAAGTTTTACACAATGATTTCATTTTTAAAACAAAAAAAATGTTTTAGTGTCTCCATAGTCTAAGAGCCATATTTTTTTCAGTTTTTGGGCGATTATCTTAAGTAGGGTCTCATTTTTTGCGGGATGATATGACGGTTTGATTGGCACTATTTTGGGGTGCATATGACTTTTTGATCGCTTGCTATTACACTTTTGTGACGTAATATGACAAAAAATTGCTTTTTTTACACCGTTTTTATTTTAATTTTTTTACGGTGGTCACCTGAGGGGTTAGGTCATTTGATATTTTTATAGAGCCGGTTGATACGGACGCGTCGATACCTAATATGTATACTTTTTTTTTATTTATTTAAGTTTTACACAATGATTTCATTTTTGAAACAAAAAAAATCATGTTTTAGTGTTTCCATAGTCTAAGAGACATAGTTTTTTCAGTTTTTGGGCGATTATCTTGGGTAGGGTATGATTTTTGCAGGATGAGATGACGGTTTGATTGGTACTATTTTGACGTACATGCGACTTTTTTGATCACTTTTATTACCTTTTTTGGGAAGTAAGGTGGGCAAAATTTCAATTTTCTCATAGTTTTTATTTTTTTATTTTTATGGCGTTCACCGTGCAGGGAAAGTACCATGACCGTTTTATAGATCAGGTCGTTACGGACGCGGCGATACCTAATATGTGTAGTGTATTTTTTTTATTTATTTTTTATTCAGTGATAAATGTTTTTTTTTTTATCTTAACTTTTTTCACTTTTTTTAAACATTTTTTTGACCCAGACCCACTTGGTTCTTGAAGATCCAGTGGGTCTGATGTCTGTATAATACAGTACAGTAAACTATATAGGGTGCTGTACTGTATTTTACTTACACTTTGTCTGAACAGATCTATGCCTTTAGCATAGATCTGTTCAGCACCATGGACAGCAGGATGCCTGAGAAGGCGTCCTGTTGCCATGGGAACCTTCCCGTCTGCTCAGTTGTAGCGACAACTGCGCAGACGGGGAAGGGTAAGGACGGGGCTGTCGGGGGGCTGTCTGGGGGCTCTCTCCCTCTCCCATCGGGGGGCTGCAAAGGCACAGCAGCCCCCTGATGGGAGAGGGAGGGTGCTCCCTGAGCTGTTAACCTTTTCAATACAGCGGTCCGTACGGACCGCTGTATGGAAAGGGTTAAACGGCTGACATTGCATCGCTGATGTCAGCCGTTTATACCAGGGTGTCAGCAATGTGCTGACACCCTGGTATAACCACTGTCCACCAACGATTATTCAAGGGGAGGCGGGCGGGGGATCGCGATCCCGCCTGCCGCACCGCCCGCCTCCCACACCGCCTGCGACACCCCCTTTGCACCACCCACCCACATAATATCATTCAGGGGTGCAGGGGGGGGGGTTAATAAAACTTTATTTCGGGCATTTTAAAGTTTGACCGCGGGGATCAGAATCGGCTAAAAGCGCAGCAAACCGCAGGTCTGAATTGACCTGCGGTTTGCTGCGATCGCCGATACGGGGCGTTGCGTTGTGACAGGATGCCGGCTGAATGATTTCAGCCGGCATCCCGTTCTGATTACTCCCCGGGGCGCCGCAATCTTATTTTAAACTCATGACGTACCGGTACGTCATGGGTCCTTAAGGACTCGGGAAACATGCCGTACCGGTACGTCATGCGTCCCTAAGGGGTTAATATTGCACTATTTGCTGCATTTCTTATTGTTAAAAATAGCTTGAAATACTTCAATCATTTTCTGGGTTTTAAAAAACACCCATTTTTTGCAATACCCTCCATCTGGGGCCTCTGCCGCATTAGTCAGTGTGCAATTTAAGCTAGAAATACAGCTTTAATTTTCTGGGTTTTAAAAAACACCCTTTTTGGGCAAAATACACAATTTTACAGTGCTTGCCGCATCTGTACGTGTGAAATTTAAGCGTTATACTGTAGATATAGTGCAGGAGATGGGGCCCTCAAACAGATTTTTAGGAGGCATTGGGATATCCTAAAACAGGATAAATTGATAGGTGAGAGAATCCCCAAAGCACCAACCTTCATTTTTAGAAGAGCTCAAAACCTAGCAAATCTGATAGCTCCTTCTGTCAAAATTGCTCAGAACGAAAAGAAAAATAATATAAAGAAAAATGGAATGAAGACGGGTTTTTTTCCCTGTAAAATGGGTAAAAACTGTAGGGTGACCAAGCAGTATAATCCCGTTCTGGAGATAGGAAATGATCTAACAGCCCACACAATCAAAAATTACATCACTTGTGACACAAAGGGGGTTATTTATTTTATTAAATGCCCCTGTCAGAAAATGTATGTGGGTAGGACTAAACGCCAGTTGAGGACTAGAATGAATGAACATATCAATAACATCAATAAAAAATTTGATGGACACCCATTGTCCAAGCATTATACAGAATGTCATGGTAGTTCCTTTGTAGGCTCATTGTTTGGCGGCATTGAAAGGGTTAAAGTAGATGTGAGGGGTGGGAATTATATTGAGCAAATATCACGCTGCGAAAGCAAGTGGATTTTCAGATTAAACAGCTTAGTGCCAAAGGGTCTTAATCAGAAGATCAAACTATTTGCATTTAAATAAAGGTACAGACCCTATGTAATAACTGGCTAGGATGATCCACAGTAAATGGTAGTATGTCCCTATTAATCTAAGTAAACACTGCAGGAATTACTATGGGAACAGGAAGGCTATTTAACCCATAGGACTTGTAACAAGAATCATCCCTGACGAAGGAACCCGTAGGTTCAGAAACGTGTTGGATGGAAATTTGTCCTTTGGAGGCACCCAGAGCGAAGTTGTGACGTCACACGAAGATGCTCCTGGACTCATCCCTCAGGCTCCTCCACGCGTGCACTTACTACCGGCCGGAGCAGCGCGCGAGGTGTGAGTTAGAGCAAGAAGCGTTCTGCTAGATCTGTACAGCGCTACTTGGAACAACAGGACCACACTACTGAACGATCGCCAACTAATACAGGTAGAGATACTGCCACAAGCTATTAGGAAATATCATTGTATGTCCTAATTAGAGCCTTATATATTTATATGTATGATCCTTTTATCCTACTATGCCAGCGCGGGTATTCTACCAGCAGGTTTAGCTATATGTTTGAAAATAACTCCTGATTATTATAAAACTAATTTTGAAGGACTGGTTTTGAAGCAGTATCCCCACTAGCCACTGTAGTGGTTTCTCAATATGCACTTTTTATCTGATTTTAGAAGCTTTTAGTGTTTTATCAATTAGAGGTAATGTATGCACTTGAGGTGCCTTTTATAAGGCTACTTTCACACTAGCGTTCAGAGTGGGTCCGTCTGATGAAACATCCGCTCCTATAATGCAGACGTTTGCATCCGTTCAGAACGGATCCGTCTGCATTATAACTTAGAAAAATTTCTAAGTGTGAAAGTAGCCTGAGCGGATCCGTTCAGACTTTACATTGAAAGTCAATGGCGGACGGATCCGTTTGAAGATTGAGCCATATAGTGTCATCTTCAAACGGATCCGTCCCCATTGACTTACATTGTAAGTCTGGACGGATCCGCTTGCCTCCGCACGGCCAGGCGGACACCCGAACGCTGCAAGCAGCGTTCAGGTGTCCGCCTGCTGAGCGGAGCGGAGGCTGAACGCCGCCAGACTGATGCATTATGAGCGGATCCGCGTCCACTCAGAATGCATTAGGGCAGTACGGATGTGTTCGGGGCCGCTTGTGAGCCCCTTCAAACGGAGCTCACAAGCGGAGCCCCGAACTCTAGTGTGAAAGTAGCCTAAAACTGTAATCTATTTGGGTTTTTATACATATATTTATTTGTTTAAATTTGGTTTATTGCTCTGTGTACATTCAAGTATTCAAACCAGCACCTGGATCTGAATTCTTTTGTAATTGCATGTAATGCAAAATTTTGTATAGCCAGTGGGCTATTCAATAAAATGTATCAGTATAGCGCCACCTGCTGTTAGTTTTCTTCTTATTTCCTTGTCTTGCGCACTGAGATGGCCGCCCATGCTCAGTTTCATCCTTCAGCTGCCTCTAAAGGGAGAAAGCAGAAGATAAAAGGATACAGCCCCTCAGAAAGGACTCTCCCCTTGAGCTGTCAGCTTGATATAAATCTAGCAGAGCAATTGGAGCTCTCTGGATCCATGTGAATTACAGGGCTGGTTCTTGCTTTGTTAGAAAGAGATTGTCTGTACTATATGTCAGATTTTAATTTTTTACATTAATCATGGGATAACCCCATTAAAGGTATTTTTAGAGATTCTGATATTGATTGGCCTTCCTCAGAATAGCTCATTAGTATCAGATCAGTGGGAGCCCTACTCCAGGTACCCACGTCGATCAGCTGTTTGAACTGCGTTATCTCATCTTAGGCCAGTTATGTCACATTAATCAGTCATTTGGCCTAGACGTAGCCCAGTCCCATTCAAGTGAATGGAGCAGAGCTGCAATTTCAAGCAAGACCGCTATCCAATGCTTTGTAAGCTGCCGGAGCACTGTGTCCTCCTCAAACTGCTGTGTTGGACCCTCACCGATCTGATATTGATGGCCTATTCTGAGGATAGGTTATCAATATCAGAATCTCAGAAAACCCCTTAAATAAAACCTGTCATCAACTGTATGCTGACATCACTGAAGGCAGCGTAAAGTAGTGACAGATGAGCTGTTTTCAGCAATGTCTCATTCGTGAGCTAAAAGTAAGTGAATGTTGAGAACCATCATTATAACTAGAGATGAGCAAAGTATTGGAAAATTAGATTTGGCTGCTTCGTCAATTTTTTCACAAATTACTTTGTCACAAAGCACATTTCTTTGAAAGTAGTAGGTGCAATGACATCGAGCAGCGATTGCACTGCCCCCGTCATTATACGCTTCAGATGCCACGTTCATACATGATCACAGCATCTCATGTACATAACACGGTGTAAAATGAAAATAAAAAACATACTTACCTAATCCATTTGCTCACGACGGGCAGCCGCCATCTTACATGAAGATCTGGCGCAAAATCTTGCACGGCCTGAGATGACGTCTTCATGCTGGTCGGCATGGTGATGTCATACGTTACCGCACCCTGGATTTCGGCTGAGATCCTCAAGCAAGATGACAGCGGCCGGCCCATCACCAACAAATGGAGCAGGTAAGTATGATATTTTTTTTGCACTATTTGAGGTTAAATCGATTCGCTACCACGAAGCACGAGGAAATTCGGCTTCACAGAGAATGGAATTTATCCTCAACACTAATCATAATTAATGTAGGACGGGCCTGGAAAAGAGTGATGGTGGCCTGAGAAGAATCAACCATGACTCTTCTTCAGGCCAGTGTTGCAATGGTTATGAGGCTGGTTCTCAGCATCCACATACTGTTAGCTCATAAATGAGACATGAGACTCGTCTGTCACTACAATATGTTGCCCTTAGTGATATCAGCGAAAAGTTGATGACAGGTTTCCTTTAAATGGAATTTCATAAACTCCCAATCAGAATCAATATCTGAATTCTGCAGTAAATTACCAATGGAGGAAAACACTCATATGTAAATACACCATAAATACTCAACACTGTCATATTACAGTTCTGTGATGTTTGGATTTCTAATATGCCACCCATACTGCTTCTCCTTCAGAGGCATAGAGGATAATTGGATGCCTTATAAGCCCCTTCACAGCATTTGTTTTTGGAAAAATGCCACTGCAGTTTTTGAACCAAAGCCAGGAGTGAATCTAAATGCAATTAGTACTGTATAAGTCGTTTCTTTATTTTTTCCACTCCTTTTGAATCCAGTTCTGACTTTGGCTCATAAAACGACATGGAAAATGGTCATTAAAACTGAAATTTGTGATTCATTTCGGGCAAACAGAGAGAGACTATGCCAAGTAGCCGAAAATATCTGCGCAGTATTATAGTCCAGGTGATGCGCCTGGTACGCCGAGTACGTGTGAAGAAAAATGCTAATCTTTTCTCATGCCTACCGAATTAATATGTGATATGCATATACTCTTCCTAGAAACCAAGAGTAGTTGTCGCCTGGCATACAATATTCATTCCTATTTTTTCGTCTCCGTAATGATAAAGAGCACCCCTCTCTTGAGACATTGTGGTTCTCTTGTCCTTCTAGAAAGAGAGCTAGCTTGTATGTGTCATTGAGAAAGGTGTAAGCTTTGTAAGATGTTGTAAGTCTCTTGTCTCACTTTCAGTTGAAGTTTACTTTGGAGGTGTATTTGTCTGAAGTTGATCCAGAATAGTGCAGAAGTTGTTGTCTGCCTTTGCTATATTGGTGATGTATCCTCAGGTGAATAGGAAGGAGCTATAATTATACTTACTTGCTGATGCACAGCAAATAAGTAAACAGTAAGGAGAACATAGCAGATTGGCAGACATGTTTTCCTGCATTTTAACCGGTAGAGGACCCTCGCCGTACATGTACGGCGCTGGCGGACATGACTTAAGGACCAACGCCGTACATGTACAGCGGGATGATCGGGTGGGTGCAGGAGCTGTGCATGCCGGCGTATTAACCCCTTGTATGCATGCAGAGTGTTTGCAGAGGGTAGGGGTGGGACCCAATGGCAGAGAAGGCAGCCCGATACCCTCGATAGGCACCGGGCTTGCCTTCTACAGAAGCCTCTGAGATCCAGCCCCTTAGGCTGGGTCTCACAGGCAGGCTGTTAGCATAAAAGCTGACAGCTAGAGATGAGCGAATAAAAAAAAAAATAGATTCGCTAGTTCGCCGCATTTTTTCGGAAAAATTTGGTTCGATCCGAATTTATTCACGGCGAATTACATTAAAAAGGACTTCCTGGCCGCAGAGAGCCTTTATAGTGGTGTAGAACACTGTGCCTTGCAGCAACACGCATAGGGAGTCTGCTGTGGTAGTGAAATAATAATGTCAGTCAGTATGACATGCAGATGACAGGCCTCGCTCTGCACACTTCACTTATTTGGGCAGTCACAGGGCAAAACTGACCAAATAACTCAAGTATGAACTCAGCCTTACAAGTCGATGTTAGCGCCAGGAAGAAGCGCACTCTTTTTACACCGTCGTCAGCTGATTCCACATAGATATCTACAGAACCTGTTCTATTAAACGCTTATTCAAGTAGAGCCCCCCGACAGAGTGGAGAGGGTGTCAGCAGTAAGTTTGTGTTGACGTCACTGATTATTTTGCCCTTCCTCTGATCCGTCAGAACCCACAAAAAACAGATCCTGTCTGTGGAGCATCCGCCTTCACTCGGTCAGCATTTGGTCAGTAATCCATCAGTATTGTTAAGGCCAAAAAAAACAGGAGTAGATCCAAAACAGAGATGACCGAGTCAACCATTCAAGAACCGCTGGGTTGCTGGTCAAGACACGACCGCTAGCCTCTCGCTGCGACCCCTGCTGCCACACCCCCTTACTCTGCTGCGACCTCTGCCTGCGCCAGAAACATTTAGGCCTCTGCCACTCTCTGACATACTGTTAGATAAAATAATCAAATGTTAGATCAAATATTTTTTATTTCGCCACTAATACACAGCAAACAGGGCTTTAGAATATATCACTGTACTGATGAACGGCAATTAGGCCCTATATTTTTTCTACTTTTACACTACAAAAAGGCTTTTCAACACATAAGTGCAATGCTGGACGGCGAATATATTTTTATTTCGCCACAAATACACGGCAAAAAGGGCTTAACATATAACTGCACCCCAGAAGGGCAAAAGACGTGCTTTAGAAATATTTCCTTGTAATAAAGCCTGTTAATGGCTGTATCAAACAGCACTTGCACCCCAATAACAAGAACGGTTTGCTGGAATTACAGAGCTGTATAATGGCAATTTGGATCCCCAGTCAGTGCAGCAAGGTGTAATAGGATTGTTCCTATTACCCAGTCTGTAACCTCCCCTACTGAACCCTGTTCTACACAAGCTGTGGAATGATTCCTTCCTATCCTTTCCATGCAGATATAAATTATTTTTTCACCACAATCAAGTATTCCCTAGCACCTGCAGACGTCTCTGCCTGCACTAAGTACGCTGGTAAGTGGCAGAATCTAAGATCGCTGCCACTATTTATAGGGCTGTGACATCACAGGGCTGGCTGCTGATTGGCTGCACGTAAGGCATAATGGGTGATCCCGCCTTCCCAGAGTTCCTTTCTCCATGTCCTCACACGTGCAGCAGCTATTTTAGGAAAAAATGCAATTTGTTACCACAAAGTGCGAGGAAATTTGCCTTTGTTGCGAATCGAATTATTCCTGAAATTCGGGACAAATTCCACTTTGTCAGCTTCAATTCGCTCATCTCTATTGACAGCCAATGCATTACAATACAGGTTGTATTGTAATGCATTTCAGAGGGGATCAGACCCCAGAAGTTTAAGTCCCACAGGGGGACAAAAATAACAAGTAAAAAAAAAAGTGTTTTCATAATAAAAAAAATAAAGTTTCAAGTAAAAAAAGAAATCCAAAAATAAAACACATAAAAGTGTAAAAAAAAATTGAAAAAAAAAGAAAACCAGACATATTGGGAATTGCTGTGTCCGTAACGACCGGCTCTATAAAAATATCACATGATCCACCCCCTTATCTGAACTCCGTAGAAAAATAAAATAAAAACTGTGCTAAAACAATAATTTTCTTGTCACCTTACATCACACAAAGTGCAACACTAAGTGATCAAAAAGGCATATGCCCCCAAAATAGTGGCAACCAAACTGTCACCTCATCTTGCAAAAAATGAACCCCTACATGAAACAATTGGGCAAAAAATAAAAAAACTATGGCTCTCAGAATACTGAGACATTAAAACATGATTTTTTTTGTTTCAAAAATGCTTTTATTGTGTTAAAAGTGAAAAAATATAAAATAGTAGACATATTAGGTATCGCTGTGTCCGTAACAACCAGGTCTAATAAAATATCACATGACCTAACCCCTCAGGTGGATACCGTAAAAAAATTAAAATAAAAACGGTGTCAAAAAAGCCACACATGAATTAACCCCTAAGGTGGACACAGTAAAAATCACATGAACTAACCCCTCAGGTGGACACGGTAAAAAAAAAAAAAAACTGTGTCAAAAAAGCCATTTTTTATTACCTTACATCACAAGTGTAATACCAAGCGATCAAAAAGTCATATGCACCCTAAAATAGTACCAATCAAACCGTCATCTCATCCTCCCAAAAATGAGCCTCTACATAAGACAGTCACACAAAAAATTTAAAACTATGGCTTTTATAATATGGAGACCCCCCAAAAATTATTATTTTTCAAAAATGCTTTATCATGTAAAACTGAAACAAACAACTGAAATTGGTATTGTCGTGTCCGTAACAACCTGCCCTATAAAAATAGCACATGATCTAACCTGTCAGATGAACATTGTAAAAAAACTAAAACTAAAAATGGTGCCAAAACAGCTATTTTTTGTTACCTTGCCTCACAAAAAGTGTAATATAGAGCAACCAAAAATCATATGTAGTTTCCAAAATGGGGTCAATTTTTGGGAGTTTCTACTCTAGGGGTGCATCAGGGCGTCTTCAAATGTGACATAGCAACTTAAAATTATCCCAGTGAAACCTCCAAAAACCACATGGCACTCCTTTCCTTCTGCGCTCTGCCGTCTGCCCATACAGCAGTTTACGATCACAAATTAGGTGTAAACCACAGAATCAGAGTAATAAATATTGAATTTTTCTATTGGAACGACAGGCACTCACCATCTGTGACCACCCAGAGATATCTTAAAAAATTAAGGTTTAATGGCAATTTCAATTACATTAAGATACAATTATTAGCATCGTATAAAAGTTGCTAAAATACTTCAAAACCAGTCATGTACAATAATCTGTGTGGCGCATGGGCAGGAGACACTAGCCTCCAGGACCAGACAGATGGCTATTGGACACGCAGCAACACCAACCAATCAAACAACCACCTATGCAGTAAACAGCTGATTGAGTTTTGAGTGGCGCACGCTTCCTCAACCAACAAAAAAGCCATTCAATATATCCTTCTATGTAAGAAATTGCTGGCATTCAGAAAATATGACAATCTTTCTCCCCTTTATAACATGCAGTGTAAAAGTCAAATACAATTAATATAATAAAACTAAATAAAACAAAACAAAATGGCGCCGATATGTTAGACCCACTAGGCTATAACACATGTTAAGAGTGTGCCAGTATACCACCCGAGATTAATGTATTCTACAAGACATCAGCTGCAGTCAGATCAATACTTGATGTCCATTTGTTAGTTAAGGGTCTGTATCGCGTTTAATTGTACATACACAGTTCTGAGTCGGATATATAAATTGGTATATATAATCTATAATGTCTGTAAGAGATTATCTCTTCCAAAGGTGTCCGTACTGGCTGTTGGTTAGTTTGCCATATCAGTTAGGCTACATGCACACGGACGTTGTTTGTTTCCGTTGTACCGTTTTTTTTTTGCAGATAGGATGCAGACCCATTAATTTCAATGGGTCCGCAAAAAATGTCCGCATCAGTATGTCCGTTCCGTAGCCCCGCAAAAAAAAATAGAACATGTCCAATTCTTGTCTGTTTTAGACATTTTTACAATGGATCCGCAAAAAAAAAAGGATGGCATATGGACCGCAAAACACATCTGGTCGTGTGCATGTAGCCTTAAGCAGTTAATATCAAATGTCACTTAATTTATGTTTTGTTCGTTGGAGGTAATGGTCCTGCTTCAATCCAAACTGTAAATTAAAGTTGATATTAGCTAAACTTGGTTGCTTAATCTTACTGTGTGCAAAGGTGTTGTTATCCAATGTCACTGAGTTAGTATTGTTATCCAGTGTAGCTGAGTTAGTATTGTCTCCATTTTATCATCGTAATAATAGAGATGATGTAGCCCTTAATGAAATAAATCAATGGGTAGCGCTGCTACACCATGGCTTCCCACGTGGCGGTCGGTACCTCAGTATCTGTTACCTCCTTCCTGAAGACAGCTCTGACCGCAATGCCTCTACTCCCAACTGCATTTGGTGTGATCTCCGAGGACGGTACCTGGTGTCTCACGTGGTCCTGTGTGAGAGTTCGGCATCCCACATGTTCCTATGCGCCGACTTCAGGTTTCACAGTTCTGTAGTTTGTTGGGAGGAGGATCAGATAATTAGTAGAGCGCTTCTCCTATTTTTTGATAGAGCGCGGTTTTAGCACATATTCGTGGATATTCAAAATGGGTCTTGGGGTTTACAGATGTATATCACAATCAGTGGTTACCTGCTTCTCCATATCCTGCCCACTTTTATAGTCAAATGATAGGTCACTTGAGATAGTGATAGTTTCAAAAATCCGTACTGGATCTATACCTATCTCCTGTGTATTTTGTTGATGTCTTTCATTCCTTAATCTGTCGTATTAATGATCTGACCACATAATTGACTTATAGATGATAGAGCACACAGTATCCTGCAGCCTCTGGTAAAACAAATGCAATAGCTCACAAAAAAAGCAATAGCAGTTCCTCTGAGTTTTTATCGCGTTTTGTGCGTTCCTATGCGCTTCACACTATATTGTTCATTATACACCATACTGATACGGTGTTGGACCCCCTTTTGCCTTCAGAACTGCCTTAATTCTACTTGGCATTGATTCAACAAGGTGCTGATAGCATTCTTTAGAAATGTTGGCCCATATTAATAGGATAGCATCTTGCAGTTAATGGAGATTTGAGGGATGCACATCCAGGGCACGAAGCTCCCGTTCCACCACATCCCAAAGATGCTCTATTGGGTTGAGATTTGGTGACTGTGGGGGCAATTTTAGTACAATGAACTCATTGTCATGTTCAAGAAACCAATTTGAAATGATTCGAGCTTTGTGACATGGTGCATTATCCTGCTGGAAGTAGCCATCAGAGGATGGATACATGTTCTCATTCTGTTTACGCCAAATTCGGACTCTACCATTTGAATGTCTCAACAGAAATCGAGACTCATCAGACCAGGCAACATTTTTCCAGTCTTCAATAGTCCAATTTTGGTGAGCTCGTGCAAATTGTAGCCTCTTTTTCCTATTTGCAGTGGAGATGAGTGGTACCCGGTGGGGTCTTCTGCTGTTGTAGCCCATCCGCCTCAAGGTTGTGCATGTTGTGGCTTCACAAATGCTTTGCTGCATACCTCGGTTGTAACGAGTGGTTATTTCAGTCAATGTTGCTCTTCTATCAGCTTGAATCAGTCGGCCCATTCTCCTCTGACCTCTAGCATCCACAAGGCATTTTTGCCCACAGGACTGCCGCATGCTGGATGTTTTTCCCTTTTCACACCATTCTTTGTAAACCCTAGAAATGGTTGTGCGTGAAAATCCCAGTAACTGAGCAGATTGTGAAATACTCAGACCGGCCCGTCTGGCACCAACAACCATGCCACGCTCAAAATTGCTTAAATCACCTTTCTTTCCCATTCTGACATTCAGTTTGGAGTTCAGGAGATTGTCTTGACCAGGACCACACCCCTATATAACAGTTGTTCCTGATAATTCTTTAGGTGAGTGTATATTTTCATAACGAAATGTTTATTTCATCAAAAAGGGGTACTTCTTTAGAAAGCTGATGTTTAAAAGTTGGAACACAGCATGTTTCAGAGGTATGGCCCACTGGTATATTACAGTGGTGATCAATTAAAAAATCCATACTAGATCCATTCCTATCTTCTACACTTATCTAACAATTGTATATAAATGTCCCAATCTGTCATATTTAAAAACTAATCGTATATTTAATTATTAGATGATACAGAACAGGTTGTTCTGCAGCATCCATCAGAAAACAAAGCAGCGGTTTCACTGCGCTTCTAATGTGTTTCTTACACCTTGCTGTATCCTTAACCGTATCTTTTACTGCTTGTTGAGTAGGTTCTTATCCCCGACCTTAAGAAAATGATTTGAAACAGTGGTTCGGAAGGGCTGTATGGGAGAAACTGACTCGAAGAACAGGGCGGAGGCCCCCATCAAGGGGAGATCGGAGTGCTGATAGAACAGCCTGATGCCGATTTCCCATCAGCGAGGGGTGCCCATCCCAGATCTACAGGAAACCGAACAGTTCTAATTCTGCATTGAGACCTCCCGGCAGAAGTGTATTAAATTCAAATATTCACGACTAGAATCGAGAACAAGAGCACCAGGCCAGGGTGACACAGGGTGAGCCATCTCACTAAATATTGAAAATGTATTCATTTTTACCCAACTTTTTGACTGGGTAAGTCAAATACGACAAGAGCACCGGTTCTCTACCTATAGACAGGTGAGCCTCTATATCGTTTATTCATTTAATATAAAATTTTGTTACTGGAAAAAATGGATTAAAATGGAAAATCTGCCAAAAAAGTGAAATTCTGAAGTTTCATCTACATTTCCCTTCCTACACTTCCTTAATTCTTGTGGAACACCTAAAGGGTAAACAAAGTTTGTAAAATCAGTTTTGAATACCTTGAGGGGTGTAGTTTCTAAAATGGGGTCATTTTTGGGTGGTTTCCATTATGTAAGCCCCACAAAGTGACTTCAGACCTGAACTGGTCCTGAAAAGTGGGTTTTGGAAATTTTCAGAAAAATTTCAAGATTTGCTTCTAAACTTCTAATCCTTCTAATGTCCCCAAAAAATAAAATGGCGTTCACAAAATGATCCAAACATAAAGAGAAATTGGAAATATAAAGTAATAACTATTATATGAGGTATCACTATCTGTTTTAAAAGCTGCCACACAGCTTAGATACATATAGCTGTCATATAGCTTAGATACATATAGCTGTCATATAGCTTAGATACATATAGCTGTCATATAGCTTAGATACATATAGCTGTCATATAGCTTAGATAGGATCACAGGGAAAGAGCGGGCACACTGTTGAATCTTTCTGCATGGCCGCCGACACTGGTAAGGATCGCGCATGCGCGATCCCTCACAGGAGCCGCGTGTCACGGATGTAATATGGGAGAACACCAAAAGACAACAAGACGGAAGGGAAAAGACACTAGGCCTCACCGCTAGGGAAGAAAAAGGGTCACCACCTATGAAACCCTGCTCCTGGCCCTAACTCCTATCCGTATGGGCACCTCTCGATGGTAGAGATGCCCATACACAGGAACCTAGAAAACCCTGGTGGCCCTCAGATGCCCTAGACTCATGACAGGGCAGAGACAACCCACTCCTTCCCTGGTGAAGGAACCAGCATCTCACTGAGGCCTAGTAAACAACAGAGGTGGGGGGGAAGAATACAAAACACAACAAGCGGAACACTTAACTTCTAAGGATGATGGATGATGGATAATCAGGACTTCAACTAGAACCACACTCCAGCTCTTCCAACACCAAATTAAGCTATCCAGAGCAAGGAGTGATGGGTGGAGTCAAACTAAATAGGGGAAGGTAAAGGTCACATGATCCACACCTGAACAGGAGGTGTGGACATACAAGCAACACACAGACAAAGTGAAACCAAAAGATGCTGTCAGATCACTAATGAGCAGATAATCTTTCAGATCTTCTCAAACCTGTCACCGGTGTGACAGTAACCCCCCTTCTACGGGTGACCTCCGGGCACCCAGGACCAACCTTATCAGGATGAGCTCTGTGGAATGCTCTCACCAGACAACTAGCATTAACATCGGTCGCTGGAACCCACATCCTCTCCTCTGGTCCGTACCCTCTCCAATGAACGAGATACTGGAGGGATCTCCGGAGAACTCGGGAGTTCACAATACTGCTGATCTGAAATTCCAAATTGCCGTCCACTATGACAGGAGCGGGAGGCAAGGAGGACGACTCAACAGGTTCAACAGATTTCTTTAACAACGATTTATGAAATACGATTTTTAATGCCTGAGGGAGTTCAAGACGGAAGGCTACAGGGTTAACAATGGCAGTGATCTTATATGGACCAATAAATCTTGGTCCCAACTTCCAAGAAGGTACCTTAAGTTTAATGTTTCTTGTAGACAGCCACACAGAATCACCCACTCTCAGGTCCGGACCACTCATACTTCTCCTGTCAGCCGCACGCTTATACCTGTTGCCCATCTTTTCCAGGTTATTTTGGATTTTCCGCCAAATAGAAGACAAAGAAGAGGAAAATTGTTCCTCCTCAGGAATGCCGGAATTATGAGCACCAGAAAATGTTCCAAACTGTGGATGGAACCCATATGCCCCAAAAAACGGCGACTTATCAGTGGATTTCTGTCTACGGTTATTTATAGCAAACTCAGCTAACGACAAAAATGAAGACCACTCTTCCTGATTCTCTGAAACAAAACATCTCAAGTAAGTCTCCAGATTCTGATTAGTGCGCTCCGTCTGTCCATTCGACTGAGGATGAAAAGCCGAAGAGAAGGACAATTGTACACCCAGACGAGTACAGAACGCTCTCCAGAATCTGGAAACAAATTGAGTCCCTCTATCGGACACCACATCAGAGGGAATGCCATGTAGTTTCACGATGTTTCGAAGGCAAATTATATACGTAATGGGTAGTTGTACATAGAGAAGCGAGTCACAGAGGCCAACTACCTAAAATATAACTTTTAATTTCACGTTTAAAATATAACACAATCACTCACCTGGGGACTAATAAACATACAACACTCACAAACAGACACTGGAGGCCAGATGAAAGTGACAGACAGGGTGGCTAGTATTGATGGTACACCCACAGGACAAACCATCCGGGTCTCTAGTGTATCCCTAAGGTGTCCCTGGACCTATCTCAGCCCGGAGATGCACCCTGATGGTGGGAACACTCCGTCCCCGTGCCTAGTCTGTCTGTCCTTAAAAGGCCCTTGTAGCAAAAAGACCCATATGGATGTCCGGGTCATGCATCAACGATTGTTTAAGAATAAACGAGCAGAAGTAACGGTTATTCCACAGCGGTCAAGATAAAGATATTTCTCACAACATGTAGATATCCAGATCATGCATCAACATTAGTTGAACAAGACAATTGGGGATGACGGTTATTCCAAGGCAGGAGCAACGGCTATACAGCAGTCAGGGGATATGAGAATCACACCAGGGCTGATTGTAGCGGCAGAATGGTCATTCGCCAACCCTGTTGGACCATGCCGAGAAACAAGGTGCAGACAATTTATCAAGATGGATAGCACTTTAACAACAATATGGAGTATTATACTCCGTTTGAAGTTTTCCTATAAATGTCCGGATCATACATTAACATTAGTAGAGAAAGACATGTAGGAACAACGGTTATTCCACAGCAGTCAATTCAAAATCTCAAAGATGATAGTCACAGTGGTGTAATTCGATTATCAACCATATCACAAATTGCTGAATGTGCAATAGAATGATAAAGAAGTTTATCCCATTGGGTAGCTCTCTACCACCAACATAATTTGCTACACTCAGTCCAAGATCTCACAACATGGAGTATTACACTCAGTACAAAGTCTCAACGCGTTTCCCCTTCATTCAAAGGTTCATCAGGAGACTATTTCAAGAGGTATGGAGAAAATAAGTTGCTGCTATAATAAAGCGGCTACATGGCCCTTTTCAAAAGAAGATGAAAAAAAGGAACCAAAATAGCTGGAGCACCCAGAGGCGGTGTTCTACTTTAGTAGACCAAAACAATGGTACAGGAGGGGACAGAGTAATAACGATAGAACTCATATACAATATATGTTGTACTTATCCCATCCTGAGATCTCTCCATATAGTGGTCCGCAGTCAGGGGTACTCCAGGGGGCTGAAAAATGATGCTCCAATTTGCAGATTCACACACTGACTATTTATACCCTGCAGGTGAGGGCGGTCCCCCCAAGGTCCAGCACCAATCACCTCATCCCCATTACCCCATGTGACACAGACATCCAGGTAAATTAGGCAGGATCAGGGAGTGACACTCTCTCGGTGGTAGTGTATTGATAATAGCCCTAATCCTTAGAATTAACCCAATGCCGGTATCTGGATCATGCTCACCAAATTGCTTCTCTCATGTCTGTATATCTCTGATCGCTGCTGGAACGCACGCCAGGATTACCAATATGGCCGTGCATTCCACCTCCAGCATCCAATCAAAGGCCGCCTGCATCATCAGTATGCAGCAGGCTCCGGCTCATGCGTTCCACAACGATTCAAAAGGGGGCGTGGTTATGCGTTCCACCATCAACAACCAATCAAACGCCGCCTGCGTCATCGACAACCAGCAGGCTCATGCGTTCCACAGCGGCAAGAAAGGGGCGTGGTTATGCGTTCCACCGTCCGATCATCTCCACCGCTGCCCCAAATCGGCGGTATTGTATTAATTCCTTTTAGGTGGATCAGGGAGTGGGTACAGGAGGACAGAGACAGCCCACTATGGGGGGGGGGGGACCCAAATGGGAACAATAGGGAGGACATTGGGATATAGCCAGATAACAGGTAGAGATTTGATTGACAGGTGTATAGACACCGATTAATTTTACGGAGCCAATGTTCAACTAGATAGGTCAGGTGTGAAACCACATATAATTTGCAAATGAAATATAGTTTATAAAATGTATATTTAATAGATAAATACAATACTTATAGATGATAGAGGGGCCTTAATGATGTAAAAAGGACCTACACTCGGAATGACACTTCACGTGTCGATAAGCTGTTGGTCATTTATCAGATGAGGATGAAGTGGCGGGTCAATCAGAGACAGGAATACCAGGAGCCCAAACTCACAAAAAACAAGTGAAGGTAAGCTGTTCATTCAAACCCGCTGGAGATTGCGACTGGAACCGGAAGATCCACCCAGACTCCTTCTGGAGGATCCTGCGGTCCCAGTCGCCCCTCCTGGGTGAGGGTCTGACCAATTCCAATCCGGAAAAACGAAGTAATCTCGAATCTCCGTGATGTGCTTCCCACATATGATTCGCAAGTGGGGTGTCCTTTTTGTTTTTTATATCATTCAGATGTTCCAGTATGCGCTTTCAAAATTCTCTGAAAGTTTTGCCCACATAGTCCTTTGGGCATGCACATTGAGCTAGGTAGACCACCCCCTCGCTACGACAGTTTAAAAAGTCGCGAATGTCATATGTTTTACCCGTAACTGAGCATACGTTCATTTTGGTGTTGTTAATATTTTTGCACGCCTGACAGGATCCACAGCGGAAGGTACCAAGTGGTTTCCAGTCCAGCCAGGTTCCCTTAGGGGCAGGCCCCAAATAGTGACTATGCACCAGTCTATCGCGGAGGCATCTGCCTCTCCTGAACGTAATGCTGGGATGGGAAGGAAGTTTTTCCGATACGTCAGGGTCCATTAATAGAATGGGCCAGTACTTAGTGATGATATCCCTCACCTCCTGACTCATAGTATCGAACGTCGAGATAATTCTAATGATCTCGTCACTCCCCCTTGACTGTCTTGGTATCAAGAGGGTATTACGCTCACAAAGAGATGCGTTTTGGAAGGCCGTCCCAAGAATGTGTTGGGGGTAGCCCCTAGTGGAAAATCTCTTTTGTAATTTTTTAGACTCATAGTAAAAGCTCTCACGATCAGAACAATTCCTTCTCATCCGCAGATACTGTCCGCGGGGGATACCCTTCTTGAGACTCACTGGATGGTGACTGTCCCAATGTAAAAGGCTATTGGTGGCCGTAGATTTCCTGAACGTGGAGGTGACAAGACCGTCCCCGGTTTTGGTGACCCTCACATCAAGGAAATCTTTCCCCTAGAGTCTTTAGTGCAGTAGAAGAATCGTTACTTCGGCGGGGGCTTTCCTTTGTTCCTACCACGAGGTTTGACCCCTTTGTTTGGACCAAGGATCTTCATCTATTCGCCAGGAAACTCAAGTGGCATAAGTTTATGAAAAACAACGACCGCAGGACTTGTGAACAGCTGGGCTTGCAGGAGAGTGACTTTGTAGATTTGAGAACACTCTGTGATCTCCAGGAAGAGGGCTCACGCACACCGGGTCTTGGTCCATTTACAGATCTCCGTCCTAAAAGTAAGAGACTGCCCCCTCCCATGAACTACGATCATATTGAAATTTTTTTACAGATGACCACTGATGAAATCAATAGACTAACCCCTAAGAAACCCCATTTTCATAATCTGTCTGGGGAGGAGATGGAAGCATTGCGTAATCTTGAAAAGGACACCTCAATTATAGTCAAACCGGCGGATAAAGGGGGTAATATGGTGGTGATGGGACACATGCAATATAAACTAATGTGTAAACAACTGCTGAATGATAAGAGCTGTTACCGGGTATTACCCTCTGATCCCACGGAATCTTTCTTGAGAGATCTGTCACTTATTCTTCAGGACGGTTTAACAAATCGGGTGATTAGTGATGCCGAATATCGTTTTTTACTCCCTACGAAACCCCAGACTGCTACATTTTATGGGTTACCAAAAATTCATAAAGGAACGTCTCCCCTCAAAGGCCGCCCCATTGTGTCGGGGGTTGACTCTATTATTCAGAACAGTGGCATATACATAGATAGTGTACTCAAAAGCTTTGTGTCTTCCCTTCCATCCTACACAAGAGACACGATGGATTTCCTGCGTAAAATAGAGGCATTGAGCATCGATCCATCGTGGTCTCTTGGTAGTGTGGATGTGGAGTCGCGTTATAGTTCGATTCCCCATGAGAAGGGCCTTATGGCTACATCTGCGTACCTTAAAACAAGGGCAGTTAGCCATGGGGTACACAATTCCTTCGTGATAACCCTTCTTGAGTTTGTGCTTACACACAATTTTTTCCTTTTTGATGGGCAGTTCTTCCACCAGCTCAGGGGGACCGCGATGGGCAGTCCTTGTGCCCCTACTTACGCAAATCTCCTCCTGGGCTGGTGGGAGGACCAAGTGGTCTTTCCTGATACACCATCTTGGTGGGGTGACAGGATCGTCTTCTGGACCAGGTACATCGACGATGTTTTTATCATCTGGAATGGCAGCTCGGACGAATTTGACCTATTCATCAAGGCTCTTAATGTCAACGATGTGGGATTATCTTTTACATCTGAGTTTAGCCCAGAATCGTTGACATTCCTTGATGTGAGGGTCACCAAAACCGGGGACGGTCTTGTCACCTCCACGTTCAGGAAATCTACGGCCACCAATAGCCTTTTACATTGGGACAGTCACCATCCAGTGAGTCTCAAGAAGGGTATCCCCCGCGGACAGTATCTGCGGATGAGAAGGAATTGTTCTGATCGTGAGAGCTTTTACTATGAGTCTAAAAAATTACAAAAGAGATTTTCCACTAGGGGCTACCCCCAACACATTCTTGGGACGGCCTTCCAAAACGCATCTCTTTGTGAGCGTAATACCCTCTTGATACCAAGACAGTCAAGGGTGAGTGACGAGATCATTAGAATTATCTCGACGTTCGATACTATGAGTCAGGAGGTGAGGGATATCATCACTAAGTACTGGCCCATTCTATTAATGGACCCTGACGTATCGGATAAACTTCCTTCCCGTCCCAGCATTACGTTCAGGAGAGGCAGATGCCTCCGCGATAGACTGGTGCATAGTCACTATTTGGGGCCTGCCCCTAAGGGAACCTGGCTGGACCGGAAACCACTTGGTACCTTCCGCTGTGGATCCTGTCTGGCGTGCAAAAATATTAACAACACCAAAATGAACTTATGCTCAGTTACGGGTAAAACATATGACATTCGCGACTTTATAAACTGTCGTAGCGAGGGGGTGGTCTACCTAGCTCAATGTGCATGTGGGCAAAACTTTCAGAGAATTTCGAAAGCGCATACTGGAACATCTGAATGATATAAAAAACAAAAAAGACACCCCACTTGCGAATCATATGTGGGAAGCGCATCACAGAGATTCGAGATTACTTCGTTTTTCCGGATTGGAATTGGTCAGACCCTCACCCAGGAGGGGCGACTGGGACCGCAGGATCCTCCAGAAGGAGTCTGGGTGGATCTTCCGGTTCCAGTCGCAATCTCCAGCGGGTTTGAATGAACAGCTTACCTTCACTTGTTTTTTGTGAGTTTGGGCTCCTGGTATTCCTGTCTCTGATTGACCCGCCACTTCCTCCTCATCTGATAAATGACCAACAGCTTATCGACACGTGAAGTGTCATTCCAAGTGTAGGTCCTTTTTACATCAGTAAGGCCCCTCTATCATCTATAAGTATTGTATTTATCTATTAAATATACATTTTATAAACTATATTTCATTTGCAAATTATATGTGGTTTCACACCTGACCTATCTAGTTGAACATTGGCTCCGTAAAATTAATCAGTGTCTATACACCTGTCAATCAAACCTCTACCTGTTATCTGGCTATATCCCAATGTCCTCCCTATTGTTCCCATTTGGGTCCCCCCCCCCCATAGTGGGCTGTCTCTGTCCTCCTGTACCCACTCCCTGATCCACCTAAAAGGAATTAATACAATACCGCCGATTTGGGGCAGCGGTGGAGATGATCGGACGGTGGAACGCATAACCACGCCCCTTTCTTGCCGCTGTGGAACGCATGAGCCTGAGCCTGCTGGTTGTCGATGACGCAGGCGGCGTTTGATTGGTTGTTGATGGTGGAATGCATAACCACGCCCCCTTTTGAATCGTTGTGGAACGCATGAGCCGGAGCCTGCTGCATACTGATGATGCAGGCGGCCTTTGATTGGGTGCCGGAGGTGGAACGCACGGCCATATTGGTAATCCTGGCGTGCGTTCCAGCAGCGATCAGAGATATACAGACATGAGAGAAGCAATTTGGTGAGCATGATCCAGATACCGGCATTGGGCTAATTCTAAGGATTGGGGCTATTATCAATACACTACCACCGAGAGAGTGTCACTCCCTGATCCCGCCTAATTTACCTGGATGTCTGTGTCACATGGGGTAATGGGGATGAGGTGATTGGTGCTGGACCTTGGGGGGACCGCCCTCACCTGCAGGGTATAAATAGTCAGTGTGTGAATCTGCAAATTGGAGCATCATTTTTCAGCCCCCTGGAGTACCCCTGACTGCGGACCACTATATGGAGAGATCTCAGGATGGGATAAGTACAACATATATTGTATATGAGTTCTATCGTTATTACTCTGTCCCCTCCTGTACCATTGTTTTGGTCTACTAAAGTAGAACACCGCCTCTGGGTGCTCCAGCTATTTTGGTTCCTTTTTTTCATCTTCTTTTGAAAAGGGCCATGTAGCCGCTTTATTATAGCAGCAACTTATTTTCTCCATACCTCTTGAAATAGTCTCCTGATGAACCTTTGAATGAAGGGGAAACGCGTTGAGACTTTGTACTGAGTGTAATACTCCATGTTGTGAGATCTTGGACTGAGTGTAGCAAATTATGTTGGTGGTAGAGAGCTACCCAATGGGATAAACTTCTTTATCATTCTATTGCACATTCAGCAATTTGTGATATGGTTGATAATCGAATTACACCACTGTGACTATCATCTTTGAGATTTTGAATTGACTGCTGTGGAATAACCGTTGTTCCTACATGTCTTTCTCTACTAATGTTAATGTATGATCCGGACATTTATAGGAAAACTTCAAACGGAGTATAATACTCCATATTGTTGTTAAAGTGCTATCCATCTTGATAAATTGTCTGCACCTTGTTTCTCGGCATGGTCCAACAGGGTTGGCGAATGACCATTCTGCCGCTACAATCAGCCCTGGTGTGATACTCATATCCCCTGACTGCTGTATAGCCGTTGCTCCTGCCTTGAAATAACCGTCATCCCCAATTGTCTTGTTCAACTAATGTTGATGCATGATCTGGATATCTACATGTTGTGAGAAATATCTTTATCTTGACCGCTGTGGAATAACCGTTACTTCTGCTCGTTTATTCTTAAACAATCGTTGATGCATGACCCGGACATCCATATGGGTCTTTTTGCTACAAGGGCCTTTTAAGGACAGACAGACTAGGCACGGGGACGGAGTGTTCCCACCATCAGGGTGCATCTCCGGGCTGAGATAGGTCCAGGGACACCTTAGGGATACACTAGAGACCCGGATGGTTTGTCCTGTGGGTGTACCATCAATACTAGCCACCCTGTCTGTCACTTTCATCTGGCCTCCAGTGTCTGTTTGTGAGTGTTGTATGTTTATTAGTCCCCAGGTGAGGGATTGTTTTATATTTTAAACGTGAAATTAAAAGTTATATTTTAGGTAGTTGGCCTCTGTGACTAGTTTCACGATGTTGTCGACAAACACCTGCGCAAGAGTTTTAGCATTGGGTAGACTAGGTAATGCAATAAAGTGTGCCATTTTACTAAAACGATCGACAACCACCAGAATCATGGTCTTTCCTCAAGAATTCGGTAAATCTGTGATAAAGTCCATGGACAAATGGGTCCAAGGTCTGGATGGGATGGGCAATGGAAGCAGAGATCCGGAAGGCCGAGTATGTGTCACCTTAGCACGTGCACAGGTACCACAGGCTGACACATAGTCCTCAATACACTTACGCAACCCCGGCCACCAGAATCTGCGAGAGATGAGATTGATAGTCGATCTGCTCCCAGGGTGCCCAGCAAGCACCGTACAGTGATGTTCCTCAAACACCTCGTAATTCGGGGGGAACAAACAAGTCCGGAGCATCCTCCTGTGCCTCCAACACCCTGGGCTCGAGATCAGGGTAAAGAGCAGAAATAACTACCCCTTCAGATAAAATGGGACTAGGGTCATTAGACTCACCCCCCCAGGAAAGCTACGTGACAAAGCATCCGCCTTGACGTTATTAACCCCAGGGCGGTAAGTGACGATGAAGTTAAATCTGGTGAAAAACAATGACCATCTGGCCTGCCTTGGGTTCAGTCGCTTAGCCGACTCCAAGTAGGCCAGATTCTTGTGATCCGTAATAGGATGAATTGCTCCTTTCAACCAATGCCGCCATTCCTCGAACGCCAAGTTAATGGCCAGCAATTCCCTTTTCCCCAAATCATAATTCCTTTCAGTAGTCGAAAGTTTTTT
The DNA here is from genome assembly GCF_905171765.1 of Bufo bufo. Taxonomy (NCBI): domain Eukaryota; kingdom Metazoa; phylum Chordata; class Amphibia; order Anura; family Bufonidae; genus Bufo; species Bufo bufo. The sequence goes on along the minus strand of NC_053394.1, from coordinate 272,676,587 downwards.
AGAGAAAAATGCACATGCGCGCCATTTACTGGGTGAAGGACCCTGCGACAATATTGCTCCTACCCCAACCTCTGACGCGTCAACCTCAACAATAAATGGCTGAGACACGTCCGGTTGCACCAGAATAAGGGCCGAAGCAAAACATTCTTTCACAGCCGAAAAGGCCTGTAATGCTGCATCAGACCAGATAGAAATATCAGCACCCTTCCTAGTCATGTCTGTTAAAGGTTTAACCACCGATGAATAGTTCAAGATAAATTTACGGTAGTAGTTGGTAAACCCCAAAAACCGCATAAGCGCTTTCAGATTTTCGGGTCGATCCCAGTCGAACACGGCACGGACCTTCTCGGGATCCATACAAAAACCTGAGGATGATAGCAGGTAACCCAGAAATTACACTTCCTGTACAGAAAATACACACTTTTCCATCTAAGCATACAACTTATTCTCTCTTAGGATCTGTAACACCTGTTTCACATGATCCTGATGAGTCTCCATATTAGGCAAATAAATTAGTATGTCATCGAGGTATACAACGACAAACCTCCCCACCAGATGATGAAAGATGTCATTGACAAAGTGTTGAAAAACCGCAGGAGCATTGGTTAACCCAAAGGGCATGACCAGGTTTTCAAAATGACCCTCAGGGGTATTAAAAGCGGTCTTCCACTCATCCCCCTCCTTGATCCTTACCAGATTATATGCCCCCCTCAGATCCAATTTAGAGAACACCTTGACACCAACAATCTGACTAAACAAATCCGGAATCAAAGGAAGGGGGTAAGGATCACGGACAGTAATACGATTGAGCTCACGGAAGTCCAGACATGGTCTCAGGGTACCATCCTTTTTCCTTACAAAGAAAAATCCAGCAGCCACTGGGGACTTGGATGGTCTAATATGTCCCTTTGCCAAACTCTCGGTGATATACTCTCGCATAGCCTTTCTTTCGGGTTCCGAAAGATTATACAACCGAGATTTGAGCAATTTAGCTCCGGGAATAAGATTGACGGGACAGTCATACTCCCGGTGCGGAGGCAACTCCTGATTACCATTCTCAGAAAACACATCAGAAAATTCAGAAATGAACGAGGGTACAGTTTTAGTGGTAACCATAGAGAACGATGCATTAAGACAGTTGTCCATGCAAAAATCACTCCACTCGAGAATCTGTCTCGCTTGCCAATCGATGTTAGGGTTATGTTTGCTTAACCATGGTAAGCCCAACACCTACGGAGCAGGCAGACCCTCCATCACATAACAGAAGATAGATTCCTGATGCAAATCACCCACTCTTAAATGAATGTCATTCACTACCTGCGACAGGCATTTTTGGGGAGAGGTGCTGAGTCAATTGCAAAGACAGAAATACTATTCTCTAATGCATTAGTAGTCAACCCGTGAATGCGTACAAACTGTCCATCAATCAAGTTAACTCCTGCCCCACTGTCGATAAAAGCTTCGATTTTCACAGTTTTGGACTCTAGCGCCACCTCGGCTGACAGGAGAAAACGGGTACTACCAGTAAAAGACAAAAGTAGGTTTTCTTGCTGCCCACCCACACTTCCAATAGTAATTTGGGGATTAAACTTTTTTTTTCTTTGGTTTACACCTTGATGCTGCAAGTATGGACAAATATTCACAAAATGTCCCTTCTTGCCACAACAAAAGCAGACTCCTTTCACATGACCCAAGCTTTTGCCAGTAGTTCCAGGAGTAGCTCCTCTGAACTGCATAGGCTCATCACAAAGCACAACCACCCGAGTCTCTCCACCATAAGTGTCAAAGGAAGCAGTACCCTTATTGGACAGTACGTTCTGAAGGTGAGGACCCCTAGATCTCTCCCTCAGGCGTCTATCAAGATGTACAGCAAGGGACATAGCTGCTTCCAATGACTCAGGATTTTCATGAAAAGCCAATGCGCCCTGCAGTCTCTCAGAGAGACCCTGGCAGAATTGGCTACGGAGAGCAGAATCGTTCCACTCTGTACCCGTAGCCCATCTCCTAAATTCAGAGCAAAAGGTCTCCGCAGAATGTTCTCCCTGCCGCAAACCCCGTAACTTGGTCTCGGCCTGAGAGATCCGATCCGGGTCCTCATAGATTAGACCCAAGGCTCTAAAGAATTCATCTACCGACAGGAGGGACGGTGATCCGGTCGGCAGAGAAAAAGCCCAAGATTGTGCGTCCTCTTTAAGTAATGAAATAATCATACCCACACGTTGACACTCATCATCAGAAGAGTATGGACGAAGCCTGAAGTATAATTTACATGACTCCCTGAACCGGATGAAATTGTCACTACCCCCGGAAAACCTGTCCGGGAGAGCTACCTTCGGTTCAGGGCAGGCCTGGAACCCACCACCGGAACCAGCAGCCTGTGGGCTCTGAATTTGCAAAACCATCGCACGGAGGTCTGCTACCTCCAAAGTCAGATTCTGCATCTGTTCGACCAGTGCAGTCATAGCATCCATAGCTACACAGATCAGAACAAAAAATGGCGGTATTGGCTCTGGAAAATGTTACGGATGTAATATGGGAGAACACCAGAAGACAACAAGACGGAAGGGAAAAGACACTAGGCCTCACCGCTAGGGAAGGAAAAGGGTCACCACCTATGAAACCCTGCTCCTGGCCCTAACTCCTATCCGTATGGGCACCTCTCAATGGTAGAGATGCCCAATACACAGGAACCTAGAAAACCCTGGTGGCCCTCAGATGCCCTAGACTCATGACAGGGCAGAGACAACCCGCTCCTTCCCTGGTGAAGGAACTGTAACATCCCAGAGTGGGGTAACTATACGCTTTTACCCCGCTACAATCTGCTAAGAGCATTTATATTGTCATCTGATGTGATTTCCTCATGTCATTCACTACTGTGCAGTTGAAACCATTTTAAATGTTATATTTTCCTTTGTAATGTCTCAGGTCTACCAGCAGGTGGCGGCATCATTGGTAGGCATAGTTTTAATGTTATGGCCATTCAGAATGGAACATTCCAGTTCTGTTCTGCCCCCCTGCTTAAGGGAAGTGGAGTTTCCCACGCCCTGCGGCAAGGGAGGGAAAAAACTGTTAGATCCATTGTGTTCCAGCTCTCCCTGCAAGGGGAAGGCTGTGCAAGTAGGAGCTCCCAGAAATAGGGATCCCAAACCAGGACCTTGTCTCGGTTGAGACCAGAGAACCTTCCCAGTCTGAGCCCTTCAGCCTCAACTGGTGACCAGCAAGCAGCCATCTCCAGTCCTCCAGGACGAACCATTCCCTGTGAGCATAGCTGTGAGTACATATCCAGAGACCAGGAGAAGCCAAATACCTCCTCAGCTAGTCAGGCCCATACCAAGCAGAAGACAGGCAGAGCAGAAGATAGATACCTGCCATATTCTCCAGGCATATGATAAGAAGCAGAAGAGATATTGATCCCTGCCACATATTGCCAATACCTGCTGGGACCTAAAGGACTATTGCTGTAACTCGTATGGATTTATGCTGCATTCAGTAAAGACAAGTTGGATTATATTACCAGTCTGGATCTCATTTACTGCTACCAAAGTTCCTCAATTACTCCTACTAACAACACTCATTTTATTGCAAGTGAGTCAGGATCCAGGAGTCCAGCCATACCAAGGCAGGAGACACCGTTGACATTATACAGAGACATTATCCCCCTCTGGCATTCCTCACCTGGTACGTGAGTTATTACATCTTAACCGCCTCCGGACCGCCTAACGCAGGATCGCGTTCCGGAGGCGGCAGCCCTGCGCACAGTCACGCATATATGCATCATCTCGCGAGACGCGAGATTTCCTGTGAACGCACGCACACAGGCGCGCGCGTTCACAGGATCGGAAGGTTAAGCGAGTGGATCTCCAGCCTGCCAGCGGCGATCGTTCGCTGGCAGGCTGGAGATGCGATTTTTTTAACCCCTAACAGGTATATTAGACGCTGTTTTGATAACAGCGTCTAATATACCTGCTACCTGGTCCTCTGGTGGTCCCTTTTGTTTGGATCGACCACCAGAGGACACAGGTAGCTCAGTAATAAGTAGCACCAAGCACCACACTACACTACACCCCCCCTGTCACTTATTAACCCCTGATCACCCCTGATAGACTCCCTGATCACCCCCTGTCATTGATCACCCCCCTGTCATTGATCACCCCCCTGTAAGGCTCCATTCAGACGTCTGTATGATTTTTACGGATCCACTGATGCATGGATCGGATCCACAAAACACATACGGACGTCTGAATGGAGCCTTACAGGGGGGTGATCAATGACAGGGGGTGATCACCCCATATAGACTCCCTGATCACCCCCCCTGTCATTGATCACCCCCCTGTCATTGATCACCCCCCTGTAAGGCTGCATTCAGATGTCCGTATATTTTTTACGGATCCACGGATACATGGATCGGATCCGCAAAACACATACGGACGTCTAAATGGAGCCTTATAGGGGGGTGATCAATGACAGGGTGGTGATCACCCCATATTGACTCCCTGATCACCCCCCTGTCATTGCTCACCCCCCTGTAAGGCTGCATTCAGATGTCCGTATGTTTTTTACCTATCCACGGATACATGGATCGGATCCGCAAAACACATACGGACGTCTGAATGGAGCCTTACAGGGGGGTGATCAATGACAGGGGGGTGATCACCCGATATAGACTCCCTGATCACCCCCCTGTCATTGATCACCCACCTGTCATTGATCACCCCCCTGTAACGCTGCATTCAGATGTCCGTATGTTTTTTACGGATCCACGGATACATGGATCGGATCCGCAAAACACATACGGACGTCTGAATGGAGCCTTACAGGGGGGTGATCAATGACAGGGGGGTGATCACCCCATATAGACTCCCTGATCACCCCCCTGTCATTGATCACCCCCCTGTCATTGCTCACCCCCCTGTAAGGCTGCATTCAGATGTCCGTATGTTTTTTACGGATCCACGGATACATGGATCGGATCCGCAAAACACATACGGACATCTGAATGGAGCCTTATAGGGGGGTGATCAATGACAGGGGGGTGATCAATGACAGGGGGGTGATCACCCCATATAGACTCCCTGATCACCCCCTTGTCATTGATCACCCCCCTATCATTGATCACCCCCCTGTAAGGCTCTATTCAGACATTTTTTTGGACCAAGTTAGCGGAATTTTTTTTTTTCTTACAAAGTCTAATATTCCACTAACTTGTGTCAAAAAATAAAATCTCACATGAACTCACCATACCCCTCACGGAATCCAAATGCGTAAAAATTTTTAGACATTTATATTCCAGACTTCTTCTCAAGCTTTAGGGCCCCTAGAATGCCAGGGCAGTATAAATACCCCACATGTGACCCCATTTCGGAAAGAAGACACCCGTGAGGGGCATATTGAGTCCATGAAAGATTGAAATTTTTGTCCCAAGTTAGCGGAAAGGGAGACTTTGTGAGAAAAAAAAATTATAAATCAATTTCCGCTAACTTGTGGCAAAAAAAAAAAATTCTATGAACTCGCCATGTCCCTCATTGAATACCTTGGGGTGTCTTCTTTCCAAAATGGGGTCACATGTGGGGTGTTTATACTGCCCTGGCATTTTAGGGGCCCTAAAGCGTGAGAAGAAGTCTGGGATCCAATGTCTAAAAATGCCCTCATAAAAGGAATGTGGGCCCCTTTGCGCATCTAGGCTGCAAAAAAGTGTCACACATCTGGTATCACTGTACTCAGGAGAAGTTGGGCAATGTGTTTTGGGGTGTCATTTTACATATACCCATGCTGGGTGAGATAAATATCTCGGTCAAATGCGAACTTTGTATAAAAAAATGGGAAAAGTTGTCTTTTGCCAAGATATTTCTCTCACCCAGCATGGGTATATGTAAAAAGACACCCCAAAACACATTGCCCAACTTCTCCTGAGTACGGTGATACCAGATGTGTGACACTTTTTTGCAGCCTAGGTGGGCAAAGGGGCCCACATTCCAAAGAGCACCTTTCGGATTTCACCGGCCATTTTTTACAGATTTTGATTTCAAACCACTTCTTGTGACAAAAAATAAAAACTTCCATGAACTCACTATGCCCATCACGAAATACCTTGGGGTGTCTTCTTTCCAAAATGGGGTCACTTGTGGGGTAGTTATACTGCCCTGGCATTTTAGGGGCCCGAATGCGTGAGAAGTGGTTTGAAATCAAAATCTGTAAAAAATGGCCGGTGAAATCCTAAAGGTGCTCTTTGGAATGTGGGCCCCTTTGCCCACCTAGGCTGCAAAAAAGTGTCACACATCTGGCATCACCGTACTCAGTAGAAGTTGGGCAATGTGTTTTGGGGTGTCTTTTTACATATACCCATGCTGGGTGAGAGAAATATCTTGGCAAAAGACAACTTTTCCCATTTTTTTATACAAAGTTCGCATTTGACCGAGATATTTATCTCACCCAGCATGGGTATATGTAAAATGACACCCCAAAACACATTGCCCAACTTCTCCTGAGTACGGTGATACCAGATGTGTGACATTTTTTTGCAGCCTAGGTGGACAAAGGGGCCCACATTCCAAAGAGCACCTTTCGGATTTCACCGGCCATTTTTTACAGATTTTGATTTCAAACTACTTCTCACGCATTCAGGCCCCTAAAATGCCAGGGCAGTATAACTACCCCACAAGTGTCCCCATTTTGGAAAGAAGACACCCCAAGGTATTTCGTGATGGGCATAGTGAGTTCATGGAAGTTTTTATTTTTTGTCACAAGTTAGTGGAATATGAGACTTTGTAAGAAAAAAAAAATCATCATTTTCCGCTAACTTGTGACAAAAAATAAAACAAACATTCTAGGAACTTGCCATGCCCCTCATGGAATACCTTGGGGTGTCTTCTTTCCAAAATGGGGTCACTTGTGGGGTAGTTATACTGCCCTGGCATTCTAGGGGCCCAAATGTGTGGTAAGTAGTTTGAAATCAAAATCTGTAAAAAATGACCTGTGAAATCCTAAAGGTGCTCTTTGGAATGTGGGCCCCTTTGCCCACCTAGGCTGCAAAAAAGTGTCACACATGTGGTATCGCCGTACTCAGGAGAAGTTGGGGAATGTGTTTTGGGGTGTCATTTTACATATACCCATGCTGGGTGAGATAAATATCTTGGTCAAATGCCAACTTTGTATAAAAAAATGGGAAAAGTTGTCTTTTGCCAAGATATTTCTCTCACCCAGCATGGGTATATGTAAAATGACACCCCAAAAAAATAAAAAGTTCTATGAACTCACTATGCCCATCAGCGAATACCTTAGGGTGTCTACTTTCCGAAATGGAAACATGACAGGTGCTCAGAAAGTCAGAGCTGCTTCAAAAAGCGGAAATTCACATTTTTTTACCATAGTTTGTAAACGCTATAACTTTTACCCAAACCATTTTTTTTTACCCAAACATTTTTTTTTAATTAAAGACATGTAGAACAATAAATTTAGAGAAAAATTTATATATGGATATCGTTTTTTTTGCAAAATTTTATAACTGAAAGTGAAAAATGTCATTTTTTTGCAAAAAAATCGTTAAATTTCGATTAATAACAAAAAAAGTAAAAATGTCAGCAGCAATGAAATACCACCAAATGAAAGCTCTATTAGTGAGAAGAAAAGGAGGTAAAATTCATTTGGGTGGTAAGTTGCATGACCGAGCAATAAACGGTGAAAGTAGTGTAGGTCAGAAGTGTAAAAAGTGGCCTGGTCATTAAGGGTGTTAAAGCTAGGGGGGCTGGGGTGGTTAAAGGGCCCTGCTACAGTACCTGCACAAGCTGCAATTGGCGTCACAAACTACTCATAGACTTTCATTCACATATCCTGACCCACTGCATCATTGGCCACCGTACCAGTGTCCTGCTCATTGCATAAATTGGCGTCACGGGAACAGGATCGGATTGAATAGTGTGCCTACCCCTGTCCAACAGAAGCGGATCCAATAGTGTGCCCCACCAATATTTACCTTTGTGCCTTACTGCATGTACTTATTGCTGAGGAGTGTGGACTTGCATCAGTTGCAGCACAGTGGCAGCGCAGGGGTTAAGCAGCTATCCCAGATATCTCCTCCCAGCAGAGGGGAGGGAACCAAACAGCCTGCCTCCACAGAGAAAGCATTCCTACAGCAGCAGGAACAAAAGTGTTGAATACAAGTTCCTAGGAGGACAAAGAGATCGCTGCCCATACAGGAAGCAGGAAATAAAGTGGTGGCCATTTTAAGAAAGGGAAAACAGCATTGTCTTCACTGTATGTGGGAGAATCGTCTGCTACTGAACCTGAGTGAGTAAAATTGTGTAAATAACCTTGCTAAAGACTGTTAATAGTTGTTATCTGTCTGCCAGAGAACCATACGTCCCGAAATTGAGCAGTTGCAGCGACTCTTAAAAGAGCCAAGCACCAATTCTGCTGCAGTCACCCATAGCAACCTGCATCTAAAATTGCATTGTAGCCAGTACTAATCCCTCTAATCTGGTACTGGGCATCAATGGACATGTCTGACAACGAAGATAGCACCCACTTTGACCGCAGCGATCCGCCAGCAGCAACGGCAACCACCTGCATTATGCCTCTTACTATGCCATACTATTTTGGGGCACCCTGGCTCCCAAGTTACTCAGGAGAACCCCATTCACTCAGGGAATTCTGTGATAAAATGCTAGCCACATTTAAGCTATATCCTGTATCATAGGATCAGAAAGTGGAAATCCTGATTGGTCAATTACAGGGAGCTGCGCTCCGGGAGGTCATGTCCTGGCCCCAGTCAGAGCGTAAAACCGCTGAGCAGATCCTAGACCAACTCAGTACCACCTTTGAGACTAGGACCGCCTCTGAACTTAAAATGCGCTTCTTTGGAAAGTGGCAGCAGTCAAAGGAGACCTTGAGAGACTTTGCCCTGTCCCTGCAGGAAGCACTGCGAGCTGTTATTCAGATTGATCCCCGTGAAACTGAGGGACAAGACCAAACCCTCAGGGAACAGTTTATTGAAGGTGTCCTTGATGAATCCCTCAAACGTCAGCTGAAGATGCTTTCAGCTCAGCACCCAGATACCCCTTTCTTGGACTTTAAGGAACTTGCTATTGGCATTCTAGGGGAAAGTCACCAAGCTGAACCTCCTGAAAACAAGAAGGCAGGGCCCGCACTATGGCCTGCTACTCACAGCCAAATAGCTGAGCACGGAGCTCAGGCACCCGTTCCAGATACTGTAGCAGCTCTGACCGCTCAAGTCTCCCTCTTAGCTGAGAATATGGAGAGGATGAGGAAACAGCTAGAGCGACTAGAACAGCAACCCAAGGTGGGGAAAGGATTTTGCAAACAGAGACCGCTCTACGCCCGGTCCGCAAGAATATCGACGTCAGTCAGTCAGTAGATTGCCAGACCCCGGTTATCAAAACATCAGGGAACAGCGATGCCTGCATTGTCAGAGGTATGGACACATTGCAAAGGACTGCTGTCAGTTAAACGGGTATCCCCTGAGGTCAAGGACCGCCCCTCGGGAGGAAGAATACTAGGTCCCAAAGATCCAGCCTTTATGCCAAGGTATGTGGGCGCCCCCCCATGGTGGAAGTTGACATCAACGGAGTGAAGTTTTCTGCTTTAATTGATACCGGATCTCAAGTGACTACCATCCGCCAAACAGCATTTGACACATGCCGAAACGGAGCCCAACTGATACAACCTCCTGAATCTTGGCTCCAGATCATAGCTACCAATGGCAAACCAGTGCCTATACTAGGTTATTGGGAACCTACCTTTATTGAAGATACTGAACTCTCATGTCAAGGAGTAATCGTGATTCAGGTCCCAGATGATGACAATTGCCCTGTGGTCCTGGGAATGAATGTACTCAGCAATTGCTACCCTGAAGTGCTGAAAGCCTTAAAGAAAACCCTGCTGACTACACAACAGGAAACTCAATAGGTTATACACCAGACCATTCGAGTGCTATCCGCCCAACAAAAGTTTAGCAATCAACATGGTGAAATCTGCCGTGTCCGCATCAAGGATGCTTATCCTATCAAACTCGAGACTGGAGCAGAGACTCTGATATGATATGGTGCAAGGCTTGCATCGGTATCCAAAGTCAAGATTATCAGGCCCTTGTGGAGCCAATACATCTTCAGGATCATCCCCTCGTCCTAGCCGCTAGGAGCGTGGTCACCGTGTCCCAAGGAAAGGTACCTATAAGCTTAGTCAATCTGGGTGATGAAGCTGTGAAATTAAAAAAGCACTATCCAGTGGCATGCCTATACCACATCCGCCCGCAGGATATCCTGGATTATCCCACTGCTGCGGCTCAACAATCACTCCAAACAGTGGAGGAAGCCAAAGACCCGCCAGAACAGCCTTGGTGGACCGAACTACACATCGGGGATACTACAACCTCTGCCGTGCAACTCAACTGGACTTAGTCAAACAACACCATCAAGTCTTCAGCAAACATTCTCTGGACTATGGTCAGACTCGCTTAATACAGCACACCATTCCAACCGGCACTCATCCTCCAATCAAAGAGAGATACCGACCAATCCCTCCTGCCATGTACCAGCAAGTGAAGAAGATGGTTCAGGATATGAAGACAGCTAATGTCATCCAGGATAGTCACAGCCCCTGGGCTGCCCCCTTAGTCCTGGTAAAGAAGAAGGATGGAACCATCCGTTTTTGTGTGGACTATCGTAAGATCAACAACATTACGCACAAGGATGCATAACCCCTGCCACGAATTGAAGAATCCCTGGCAGCTCTGGGATCCGCTGCCTACTTTTCAACTCTGGATCTAACCAGTGGCTATTGGCAAGTTCCAATGGCACCAGAAGATAAAGAGAAAACAGCTTTTGCCACTTCAATGGGTCTGTTTGAGTTCAACAACATGCCATTCGGGCTATGCAATGCCCCTGGGACATTTCAGAGACTCATGGAAAGATGTCTTGGACACAAAAACTTTGAGACTGTGTTGTTGTACCTGGATGACGTGATCATCTACTCTAAGACCTATGAGGAACATTTACAGCACCTGGCGGAAGTGTTCCAGACTTTGACTCAGCATGGACTGAAAGTGAAACCTTCAAAGTGTCACTTACTGAAGCCCCAAGTGAAATATCTGGGACATGTTGTGAGTGCAGAAGGCGTGAGACCGGACCCTGACAAAATAGCAGCAGTACAAAGCTGGCCGGCTCCCAAAACAGTCAAAGAGGTCAAGAGCTTCCTCGGATTTGCAAGTTACTATCGTAGATTTATCCTACACTTTGCTCAGATTGCGGAACCTATCCAGGAGCTTGTGAAAGGGCACCCTAAAGGATGTCAGAATTCCAAGATACCAGTGGAGTGGAATGAAGAGAGAGAAGCTGCTTTCCAACTGTTGAAAGAAAAACTTACAGAACCTCCAGTCCTGGGTTATCCTGACTACAGCCTACCTTTTTGCCTATATACCGATGCAAGTAATAAAGGTTTGGGAGCTGTACTATCTCAGACGCAAGCTGGAACTGAAAGAGTCATCGCCTATGCAAGCAGATCTTTACGAGAGCCAGAGCGGAATGACCATAACTACAGTTCGTTCAAACTGGAGTTCCTAGCCTTGGTCTGGGCTGTAACTGAAAAATTCAAGCACTACCTAGCTGCTACACCTTTCACAGTCTACACCGACAATAATCCGCTAGCTCACTTGAACACTGCACGTCTGGGAGCTCTAGAACAAAGATGGGCCTCTAGACTGGCGAACTTCAACTTTACCATTAAGTACCGTACTGGGAAATCTAATGACAATGCCGATGCTTTGTCTAGGCTACCTGCCCAGAAAGAACCATTTTCTACTGATGATCAGTGGGAAGATGTGGAGATGCCACTATTCTACTCCTGATTTGCCCGACAGGAGGCCCTACACACTAGACGCCCAACCTCTAAAGTCACTTGTTTTCCACAGACCTGTGACCCCTCAGCTCCAGTTGAGAAAGAGCTCTGGATTAAACTACAATCAGAGAGCAGAGCCATTGGAGAACTGTTGGATTACTTTTACAGCGAGCGCATACCGGAGAGAATCTGACGGCGGAGAGCTGACTCAGAGCTAGTTTGCCTCTGGCGACAACAGAAACTACTCTTCCTACAAAGAGACCTATTCCTCAGGAGAATGCTTGATCCAGTCACCTGTGAGCGCCTCCACCAGATAGTGGTGCCTCGAAGAGATGCCAAGATGGTGATGGACATGTACCATAACCGGTCTGGTCACTTTGGTATCCAAAAAACGGAAGCCACCATCAGACGACGTTTCTACTGGATTGGCATGAGAAGTGACATTGAAACCTGGTGTCGACAGTGTCCCACCTGTGCAGTGGCAAAAGGGGAAAGACATGATCATCGAGCCCCCCTTCATCCAATAGTGAGTAAAGGTCCTCTTGAAATCGTGGCAATCGACCACATGAAACTGGAACCCAGCAGATCCGGGTATGTCTATGCTATGACCATCATAGACCACTATACCAAGTTTGTTGTGGCTGTACCTGTAAAGGACTTAACTGCAAAAACTACAGCTGCTGCCATGTGGAAGAGCTTCATTCTGCCGTATGGGTGTCCTGACAAAATACTCACTGATCAGGGATCTGCATTCGAGTCTCAGTTATTCTATGAACTTTGTGCCTTGTACAACTGCAAAAAACTGAGAACTACCGCATACCACGCGCAGGGAAACGGACTGTGTGAAAAAATGAATCAGACGCTGATCAACATGCTCAAGGCTGTGCCGCCTCACCAGAGGTCTGATTGGCCGTTACTCCTCCCTGAATTAGTGTACATGTACAACAATACAACCCATTGCTCAACTGGGTACACTGCATACTATTTAATGTTCGGAAGACATGGCCGTCTACCTGCAGATCTTGCCCTTGATGTCCATTTGCCGGACGCTGAACCACTCCTCCCCCAATCTGAGTGGGTCAAAGAGCATCAGAAACACCTGGAGGACGCTAAAGAAATAGTGGACTCTAAAATAGAGAAGGCGCAACAAAAACAAAAACAGGACTTTGATATGCATGCCCATGCTGAGCCCTTACAACCTGGAGACCAGGTCTGGCTAAAAAACAATCACCCTCTAAGCAAACTGGATAGTCGCTGGGAGCGTGAGCCATATACAATAGTGGCCATTCCCTCATCAGAGGTCTACGAAATCCAGAGAGAGGATAAAGGTACTCAGCGAGTCCATCGTAACAGGCTTAAGAAATGCCTACAGGAACCTGTTCAAGAGCAGCCAAGAGAAGAGGATACATTACCTGAGCTGCCATTGTCTTCAGAAAGTAAGACTCAAACAGAGTTGCTTCCCATGCTTGACCCCCTTCAGTGGTTACTCCAGCCTCAGATTTGAGTCCTGATGCCAGTTGCTGAGACTACTCCAAGTCAAACAGCTGATCCTCCTGCACACGTCCAAGACTCTACTTCTACCCCTGGAGACTCAGAACTGCCCTTGCGGAGATCCCAACGGACCAATAAAGATAAACCACCTGCCCGTTATCGGGAATCCTTTGAAACCAGTGTTTAGCTACAGCAGAGTTTCTCAAATAGTGGGGCGCGCTCCCCAGGGGGGGTGCCAGGCTCCGTGAAGGGGGGCTCGTTCAGGGCCGGCCTTTGGGGTGTGCGAATTTCTTCTGTATAATGCCCGCAGGCAGGTCGGGCGGCCGGCGCGTCCCTCAGTGATGTCACATGTCTGCGCCGCCTGCTTTATGAATGATACAGAAGATATACGGTACTATTAGGAGTGAGGGGGGCATGTTTAATAACTTTAAACGGCGGCGGCGGGCACACGGAATCAGTGGATGGCACAGTTAAGGGGTGGGGGTCTGTGGATGGCACTGTTATGGGCTGGGGGAGCACTGTGGATGGCACTGTTATGGGGTGGGGGGTCTGTGGATGGCACAAATATAACAGTGCCAGCCACAGATCCCCCTGTAACAGTGCCCGCCACAGATCCCCCCCATAAGTGTCCGTCATCCACAGATCCCACCATAAGTGTCCGTCATCCACAGATCCCCCCCATAAGTGTCCGTTATCCACAGATCCCACCATAAGTGTCCGTCATCCACAGATCCCCCCATAAGTGTCCGTCATCCACAGATCCTCCCATAAGTGTCCGTCATCCACAGATCCCCCGATAAGTGTCCGTCATCCACAGATCCCCCCATAAGTGTCCGTCATCCACAGATCCCCCCATAAGTGTCCATCATCCACAGATCCCCCCATAAGTGTCCGTCATCCACAGATCCCCCCATAAGTGTCCGTCATGCACAGATCCCCCCATAAGTGTCCGTCATCCACAGATCCCCCATAAGTGTCCGTCATCCACAGATCCCCCCATAAGTGTGTGTCCGATCCACATTTCTTTCTTTTTTTATTCTCTTATACGTTAATAAGGATACAGTGTTATGCAGAGGTGTACTTATAACAATTTTATAGACAAATGATACTATTTACAGTCGCGCGGGGGGCGCGAAATGTTTTCTTCTTCCTAGGGGGGGCATGACAGAAAAAAATTGAGAAGCACTGAGCTACAGAGACAATAGGAGCCAAGCCATGGACACATTTTGACTGGTAAGAAACATTGCCTACTGTTTATTGTTGACATTTTGGCCTTTTTCATTTCACCTTTTTGTGCCTAGACTTAATGGACTCCATCTATCAGCCAAACCATACTTCATATTGGATTACAAATTATTTTAGATTTTTGTTTTTTTTTCCCCCTACTTGATACAAGTTATGCAACGTTTCAAGCTTGCACCCAAAGAAAGGACTCAAACGTGTACCTGAGCTCTTTGTGACTTATACTGTTTAAATATGACACTAATTTTGCTTACATGTTTACAGGTTGTGCAACGTTCAAGTACTCGTGCCCATTGTATGGACTCTTTTACAGATGCCGCAATGTGAATTTATGCACTGTTTGTGAAACTGCACTAACTTTTGCCTTTAGCCAGAGCAGTAGTACCTTACTTTTGTGTGTCTTGCCTTACAGCTCTGTTCTCTTTACACGGACTGCCTATCTGGACGCTTAATTCGAATGGCCTACACCCGGTGTTATATATCCTAGGTACCCAGGGTAGGACCAAGTGGTAAGTCCCAGGCAGGTCCAGCAAGGGCTGCTTGGGAGAATGGCTAGGGGAATAATGTACCCCTCCTTCTCGCTTGTTATGTGTACCAAGAATGGTAATGGGGCTTCTAAAACCCCATCCTGAGGTGTCTCATTTCCAGGAGATCCATGGGATCGTAATACCCTCCTCCTGTGACTTGCCAGAAGATATGGAGAATATAAATACCTCCCCTTCTGAGCCTTTTGCCTAAGGTATGGGCCCTGAAACCTTAGAGCCACAATTTAGCTTCCCCACAGTCATCATAGTGATCGTGCTACAAGCCAAATTTCTTCAGGATATGGTGCAGGGAAGGGAATACAAGATAAAGCCACCCTTTCATTTGCCAGTATTTCATTACACCATGGTGGGATTACAGAGTAAGGACACCCCATGCTTTCTTTGGTATTTACAGAGCTCAAAACACTTCAAGTCAGTCAGTAATGTTTGCTTAGTGCAGTATTTAGGTTGCCTGGTTATACCAAGAGAAGGAAACTGTGTGTTGGACACCTTACTCTAGCGGGCAGGAACCTGGGGATAGCCATTTCATGTTTGTCTATGTATGTCATTATATGTATTTCAGGCAGCCCTTTGTATTAATTTGGGTACCCCTAGAGCTCATTCCTCTTATCCCAAGCACAAGCCGAGGACTGCTTGATTCAAAGTAAGGGGGAATGTAACATCCCAGAGTGGGGTTACTATACGCTTTTACCCCGCTACAATCTGCTAAGAGCATTTATATTGTCATCTGATGTGATTTCCTCATGTCATTCACTACTGTGCAGTTGAAACCATTTTAAATGTTATATTTTCCTTTGTAATGTCTTAGGTCTACCAGCAGGTGGCGGCATCGTTGGATCTGGATAGATTGGAGTGGCAGATGAGGTTTAACACTGACAAATGTAAGGTTATGCACATTGAGAGGAATAATGCAAGTCACCTGTACATACTAAATGGTAAAACACTGGGTAACACTGACATGGAAAAGGACCTAGAAATTTTAGTGAACAGCAAACTAATGTCACGGGGCGCCAAAGGCGCACTTGGTCTCCCATCAGCCGCAGACCTGCTGCTTAGCTTCGGGAGCGAGGATCTGTGTTTGGCCTCGTTCCCAGGGCGGCTTTGCTAGCTCGGAGGCTCCCTGCTCCTAGGTCTGCCTTGAGCGCCGAGCTGATCACTCGGTGCTCGACTTGTCTGTCTGTCGGTCATGTGACACTGGCGACGTCACATGACCCTCAGAACCCACTATAAATACAGGCAGCCTACTGGCCACAGGTTGCCTGTTAATTCTAGGTTCCTGGCTATTTGTTGGATTACTGATTACTCACCTGATTCTGTTCCCTGACGATCCTTTGCCTGCTCCTCCTGTACTGTGCATCCCTCCTGGTATTGTGACATCGGCTCCCACCTGACTACTCTTTGCGGACTCCTCTGGTACTTCTCTACTCTCCTGGTCTTTGATCCCGGCTTCTCCTGACCATTCTTTGCTTAACCCTTTGTACTGCGTAGCTCTCTTGGTTCTGACCCGGTCCATTCACATTCCGTTATTTGTCTTGTCTGTCTTCCAAAGTAACTGACACAGAAGAGGACAGTATACGGCTGCAAATGGATCTGGATAGATTGGATGCTTGGGCAGAGAAGTGGCAGATGAGGTTTAACACTGACAAATGTAAGGTTATGCACATGGGAAGGAATAATGCAAGTCACCCGTACATACTAAATGGTAAAACACTGGGTAACACTGACATGGAAAAGAACTTAGGAATTTTAGTGAACAGCAAACTAAGCTGTAAAAACCAGTGTCAGGCAGTTGCTGCCAAGGCCAATAAGATAATGGGCTGCATCAAAATGGGCATAACTGCCCGTGATGAGAACATAGTCCTGCCACTTTATAAATCACTAGTCAGACCACACATGGAGTACTGTGTACAGTTCTGGGATCCTGTGAACAAGGCAGACATAGCAGAGCTGGAGAGGGTTCAGAGGAGGGCAACTAAATTAATAACTGGAATGGATGGACTATAGTACCCTGATAGATTATCAAAATTAGGGTTATTCACTTTAGAAAAAAGACGACTGAGGGGAGATCTAATAACTATGTATAAATATATCAGGGGTCAGTACAGAGATCTCTCTCATCATCTATTTATCCCCCGGACTGTGATGAGGGGACATCATCTGCGTCTGGAGGAAGGAAGGTTTGTACACAAACATAGAAGAGGATTCTTTATGGTAAGAGCAGTGAGACTATGGAACTCGCTGCCTGAGAAGGTGGTGATGGTGAGTTCACTAAAAGGGTTCAAGAAGGGCCTGGATGTATTTCTGGGGTGTACTAATATTACAGTCTATAGCTACTAGAGAGGGGTCATTGATCCAGGGAGTTATTCTGATTGCCTGATTGGAGTCGGGAAGGAATTTTTTTCCCCTTAAGTGGAGAAAGTTGGCTTCTACCTCACAGTTTTTTGTTTTTTTTGCCTTCCTCTAGATCAACTTGCAGGATAACAGGCCAAACTAGATGGACAGATGTCTTTTTTCGTCCTTATAAACTATGTTACTATGACTTGTGTTGTCTAATAAAATATAAGTATTGTTTTTATATAGTGATGTGCAGCCTTTGTGTTTGGTTTTACTTTTTCTCATTATTCATAGACTACAATACTGCGCACACATACTTGGCTACTTGGCATAGTAGCTAAGAACTCAGCATACCATGGATGCTTCATAATGAAAAAGAGTACACCTTAAACTATCTTGCTCTCTCATTTGCGATTAATTGATTAGTGTCTGAATCAACTTTTTTCAAAAATAAATCTTGTCTGGTTTGCTCATCTCTAATCTGTATCAAATGATTTTAGGTTTCTAAATGATTTTAGGTTTCTAAGACATGACAAGACATACTATTTTAAATTTAGAAGACGAAAGAAAAGAAGCTCAAAGTACCAAAAATAATAATAATAGCAAAGTTAATATTTTATTGAATCAGGAACATGATAAAAAGACACATATACAATTGATGCCACAGACAGGGGAGGGTGAGCAGGGAAGGAGAGAACAAGCGCCACCCTGGATGACCACAAGGTCACAAGATACATAAACATATAAATAATGATAGTGAAATCATGATGGTGCATAAGGTACAGTGACCAGCTCATGAACCACGTACAGAAAATATGTAAAAAATAATAATATGAGGTGAGGTAAAGATCAATGAGAGAGCCAACCACGGCAGTGGTGCATAATGTGCTGACCAGGGTACAATATGAGAATAATATAGGGCCAGCAGAATAATGATAGCGCCAAGTGAGGGGTCTCAGCATCGGCGGCACAAGAGCCGTGGGAGGGAAACAATGATCAAACACTCACCTCAAGATGGACCTAATGTGGACACAGAGAACCAGGATGGCGCTACCCCAACGCGCGTTTCGGCGTGCCTTCGTCAGGGGGTAACGCCATCACTGTGAATTGGATATTTACAGTCTCCATAAACCAATGGGAGAGCAGCACTTACTCGTCCCCAGGTGCGTATGCTGGCTGGCGCGCGTACATCAAACACAAGCGCATCCGGCAGTCCCACGGCCGGCGTCCCGTCGACACGCCCACACCACGTGACAAAGTCACCTGATCGGGCGGCATGACGTAAGGACGCTCGGGCGTGAGATGCCGGAGGCGGTGCCGAATGACGCGCGCACGCATCACAGAAGGGGAGGAGGAGCAGGACGGTAACAGAATCTAATTCCCGGCAATGAGGTGCATACTCTCAGTAGAAAGCCAGATAATACAACAGCACCTAAACAAATGTCAGTATTATAGGGGCCAACCTTCCATTGATCATATAATAGAAGATCTTTATGAAAGCTCAACATATAAGTGCAAACTTAGACAAGAGTGCAAATAAGCAGTAAATCTATAATGATAGGCATGGTAAAAATGAAAAACAGGTCATGATTGGGACAAAAAATATAACAATAGAGACCCAAGTGTGGTAGAGGTCCATAATTATAATCAAAAAATATAGTTAATATAAACATAAAAACGCATCATAATAAAGAATAAATTAGTGATGGTTCCATATAGTCACAGACCACATAATATATACGTTGGAACACAATATGTCCCAAGTATGATACAATCATACATAAAAAGTGCAGATGTGCATACATATAAATATAAACATATATTCATTGCCCAAATTGCAAAAAGACTTCAAGTCCATAAATGCAATACTAAATGGGTACAAAAGAGATCAAGCTTCCCCTGAACATATATATATTACCCAATGTGTCAATACATGATTATAGTAAAACAAAAAAACATATGTAGGAGTAATGAAACAAAAGAAAATGTGTGTGTGATAAGAACAACACTAAACAATAGTCAGTGATTTATACTTGGCGTGGCCAATAATGGTGAACACTATTATATTGCACATGGTGCAGATGGTGATGAAAATCACAAGACATGAATGGCATAATGCCATATACACATGTGCACAATTAATATACACGAATGTGGGTTAATAGCCTAATAAGAATAAACTCAAGAAGCTAAAAATATAATATACAATATAGTGAGTAAAAAAGAAAGTGAAAAATGTGATGGAATAATGCATAAAGAATTCATGAGGCTCAGTAGTGTGTGTGGCCTCCACGTGCCTGTATGACCTCCCTACAACGCCTGTGCATGCTCCTGATGAGGTGGCGGACGGTCTCCTGAGGGATCTCCTCCCAGACCTGGACTAAAGCATCTGCCAACTCCTGGACAGTCTGTGGTGCAACGTGACATTGGTGGATAGAGTGAGACATGATGTCCCAGATGGGCTCAATTGGATTCAGGTCTGGGGAATGGGCGGGCCAGTCCATAGCATCAATACCTTCGTCTTGCAGGAACTGCTGACACACTCCAGCCACATGAGGTCTAGCATTGTCTTGCATTAGGAGGAACCCAGGGCCAACCGCACCAGCATATGGTCTCACAAGGGGTCTGAGGATCTCATCTCGGTACCTAATGGCAGTCAGGCTACCTCTGGCGAGCACATGGAGGGCTGTGCGGCCCTCCAAAGAAATACCACCCCACACCATTACTGACCCAATGCCAAACCGGTCATGCTGGAGGATGTTGCAGGCAGCAGAACATTCTTCACGGCGTCTCCAGACTCTGTCACGTCTGTCACATGTGCTCAGTGTGAACCTGCTTTCATCTGTGAAGAGCACAGGGGGCCAGTGGCGAATTTGCCAATCTTGGTGTTCTCTGGCAAATGCCAAACGTCCTGCACGGTGTTGGGCTGTAAGCACAATCCCCACCTGTGGACGTCGGGCCCTCATATCACCCTCATGGAGTCTGTTTCTGACCGTTTGAGCAGACACATGCACATTTGTGGCCTGCTGGAGGTCATTTTGCAGGGCTCTGGCAGTGCTCCTCCTGTTCCTCCTTGCACAAAGGCGGAGGTAGCGGTCCTGCTGCTGGGTTGTTGCCCTCCTACGGCCTCCTCCACGTCTCCTGATGTACTGGCCTGTCTCCTGGTAGCGCCTCCATGCTCTGGACACTACACTGACAGACACGGCAAACCTTCTTGGATAAGCTGCACTACCTGAGCCACTTGTGTGGGTTGTAGACTCTGTCTCATGCTACCACTAGAGTGAAAGCACCGCCAGCATTCAAAAGTGACCAAAACATCAGCCAGGAAGCATAGGAACTGAGAAGTGGACTGTGGTCACCACCTGCAGAACCACTCCTTGATTGGGGGTGTCTTGCTAATTGCCTATAATTTCCACCTGTTGTCTATCCCATTTGCACAACAGCATGTGAAATTGATTGTCACTCAGTGTTGCTTCCTAAGTGGACAGTTTGATTTCACAGAAGTGTGATTGACTTGGAGTTACATTGTGTTGTTTAAGTGTTCCCTTTATTTTTTTGAGCAGTGTATATATATATATATATATATATATATATATAGACACATGTATCAGAGAGGGAGCTCCAAAGAAGATTTCTGTGTGAGAGCTACCCATCTCTTGTATTCCCCCATTTCAGGTGCTGGCTGGCGGTAACGAGCTTGCCCAAATTGATTTCAGGTTTAGTGATTGTTTCTTTACTTTATGCTGTATGTGATCTTTACCTTATCTGTATATGTCTTTTATGAATATGTATTTTATCACCGTTTAGTAAAATTCTTGTACCTTAGAATTCACTGTAAAACAATTTACAAAACCCATCAAATAAAAATGATTTTGTATAGCCAGTCTTCTATTAGCCTCATCTTTGAATCATCACATATAAACAAATTAAGTTATTTAGATCTATCATCAATACAAAATATAAAAAATGAAACATTTTATTTGTAACATCAATTTCAAAAAGCACAGTTACAGATATTTTACAAGCAAATTGCTGAAACAAAAAATATGATTATCCATGTAGTTTACAACTTGCTGTTTGAATTCAGTGAATTCAAAAATTCTTAAAGGACATCCACATACAATTTGTGCAAATATAAAGTCCTTTTGCATAGCACATAGCAAAATAAAAGATAAATATAAAATAGTAGATACATTACAATCATACTGTACATTTTTAGTCAAGTTGAAATCCAGAAGTATTTCTAGAATTATAAAAGGTTTTAGATTTTTTCTTTTATTTTTAAAATATAATCTTTAAAAATTTGGTGCCCAAATCCTTTTGAATGGTGCATGTATTGTGCTTTCATTTTAACCAGAGGTGAACAGCTAACTGCTAGGGATGAGCGAACCCGAACTGTATAGTTCGGGTTCGTACCGAATTTTGGGGTGTCCGTGACACGGACCCGAACCCGAACATTTTCGTAAAAGTCCGGGTTCGGGTTCGGTGTTCGGCGCTTTCTTGGCGCTTTTTGAAAGGCTGCAAAGCAGCCAATCAACAAGCGTCATACTACTTGTCCCAAGAGGCCATCACAGCCATGCCTACTATTGGCATGGCTGTGATTGGCCAGTGCACCATGTGACCCAGCCTCTATTTAAGCTGGAGTCACGTAGCGCCGCACGTCACTCTGCTATGATCAGTATAGGGAGAGGTTGCAGCTGCGACAATAGGGCGAGATTAGGCAGATTAACTCCTCCAAAAGACTTCATTCTGTGATCGATCTGCAGCTGTGGATCATTGAAGTGCTATTATTGACTTGCTCACTTTTTTGAGGCTGCCCAGAGCGTTTTTAGATCACTTTTTTTCTGGGGTGATCGGCGGCCATTTTGTGACTTGTGGTGCGCCAGCACGAGCTATCACCAAGTGTATTTAACCATCGATAGTGTGGTTATTTTGTGCTATATCCTACATCAGCTGCAGGCTGAGCCTGTGTCACCGAAGTGCATTTAACCATCAACAGTCTGGTTATTTTTTGGCCATATACTACATTAGCTGCAGGCTGAGCCTGTGTCAAAGAAGTGCATTTAACCATCAACAGTCTGGTTATTTTTTGGCCGTATACTACATCTGGTGCAGGCTGAGCCTGTGTCACCCAAGTGCATTTAACCATCAACAGTGTGGTTATTTTTTGGCCATATATTACATCAGGGGCAAGTTGAGCCTGTCACCCAGCGCCTGAAAAATAGACCTGACATTTCTATTCAACCAAATCTGCACAGTTTTAGCTGGTCAAGTTATTTGTAGTGACCGTAAAAGCAGACTTTTTGTTCTGGGTTGAAAAAGCATTCCCAAATTTGCCATTCTCAAAAGAACTAGTTTGTGGTATTTGAGGCCTACTTGAAATCTATCCCAAAAAGAAAATCTTACATTGAAGGTATTGATAGTGTCATTCAGAAAAACCTAAGACACACGCTAGCGTGCTGATAGAAGTGTCATTCTGTGATTAAACCTATAACTGTCACACAGCGCAAAAAAAAAACAGGTCTCACATCTCTATTCAACCAAATCTGCACAGTTTTAGCTGGTCAAGTTATTTGTAGTGACCGTAAAAGCAGACTTTTTGTTCTGGGTTGAAAAAGCATTCCCAAATTTGCCATTCTCAAAAGAACTAGTTTGTGGTATTTGAGGCCTACTTGAAATCTATCCCAAAAAGAAAATCTTACATTGAAGGTATTGATAGTGTCATTCAGAAAAACCTAAGACACACGCTAGCGTGCTGATAGAAGTGTCATTCTGTGATTAAACCTATAACTGTCACACAGCGCAAAAAAAAACAGGTCTCACATCTCTATTCAACCAAATCTGCACAGTTTTAGCTGGTCAAGTTATTTGTAGTGACCGTAAAAGCAGACTTTTTGTTCTGGGTTGAAAAAGCATTCCCAAATTTGCCATTCTCAAAATAACTAGTTTGTGGTATTTGAGGCCTACTTGAAATCTATCCCAAAAAGAAAATCTTACATTGAAGGTATTGATAGTGTCATTCAGAAAAACCTAAGACACACGCTAGCGTGCTGATAGAAGTGTCATTCTGTGATTAAACCTATACCTGTCACACAGCGCAAAAAAAAACAGGCCTCACATCTCTATTTAACCAAATCTGTACTGTTTTAGCTGGTCAAGTTATTTGTAGTGACCGTAAAAGCACACTTTTTGTTCTGGGTTGAAAAACCATTCCCAAATTTGCCATTCTCAAAATAACTAGTTTCTGGTATTTGAGGCCTACTTGAAATCTATCCCAAAAAGGATATCTTACATTGAAGGTACTGATAGTGTCATTCAGAAAAACCTAAGACACACGCTACCGTGCAGATAGAAGTCTGATTCTGAGATTAAACCTTAACCTGTCACACAGTGCAAAAAAAAACAGGTCTCCCATTTCTATTCAAGCAAATCTGTACTGTTTAATCTGGTCAAGTTATTTGTAGCGACCGTAAAAGCCCTATTTTTTTTCTGGGTTGAAAAACTATTCCCAAATTTGCCATTCTCAAAATAACTAGTTTCTGGTATTTGAGGCCTACTTGAAATCTATCCCAAAAAGGATATCTTACATTGAAGGTACTGATAGTGTCATTCAGAAAAACCTAAGACACACGCTACCGTGCAGATAGAAGTCTGATTCTGTGATTAAACCTTAACCTGTCACACAGTGCAAAAAAAAAACAGGTCTCACATTTCTATTCAATGGTCTGCCGGGTGTTCACTCCAAGGTCATGGAAGTCACGCCTGCGGCCACCCCGTTCTCCGAGGGATATGTCCTGAAATCCAGCTGAAAGCTGCAGAACATCAGTCGGAGGTCTCTCCACTACTGGCGGGCCTCTCTGGCGCCCTCTTCCCACAAGCAAAGGCTCGGCTGGTGGCTGCTGGGGTCTTTCAATGCGTCTAGGTTCTTGAGCCTCTTGCTCCTGTCCAGGCTGTCCTTGGCTGGGCTGCCCCCTGGCACGTGCTCTTCCGCGGGCTCTGGCTCGTCCACTCATCTTCTATTCCTGAGAGGATATAAACCGCTAATATGGTCAATCTGCCGCCTAGCAGCTCCGCCATGGCACAATCACCTCAGAACTCGCACACTGGTGACTTTAGGTATCTTCACTGGTCACTTTGAGCAGAATGATGACATCCGAGTCACGGCACCAAATGTAACCCTCTTTTCCTTGCACCATCTGCGACACCTCCAGCTTTCACACTCACTCGGTCACCAGCTCTTCCAGGCATAAACTCTAAGTGGACTCTAAGGGACGACACTCAGGTCTTCTGTGGTTTAAAACTTTTTTTGAGGTGTAGTGCACTTGGCTGGAGCCTGTAATACAACAGGGAAAAACTGCCACTATGTGGTATACAGCCAGGTCACCAGCCCACCTATATCATAACAGGCATTCATTATATTACATTCCCACATACATGTTACAGGATATAACAAAGCATACAGAAAAATGAACAAGAGAAAATCATTTACAAAGATATTGCAGCAGGGTGACCTGGAATACAGCATGTCTTGCAGCCATTTTAGGAAGAACACATGTCTCTTTAACTGTACATCATCTACTCAGCCTAGCATGTGCTGCAGGGTTTAAAGGCTGCTAAAAAACATACAGTCACCTCTTTACATTCTACAGAACTATTATGGGTATATATTATAACTTTTTACAATAGATAAATGAACTTTAGCTTTAGAGAACTTAGACAGAGATCCTACCTACTTCACAGTAAATGTCTGCACTGAGGAGACCAAACCAAGTAGCAGAATACACAGGGGGCTTTCTGGAAGAGTCCACTGTAAAGACTCTGTCTGTTAAAACTTTCCTCAGTTATCTAATAGCACATTTGAAGAGGTTTATTTAGCATGTCCTGACTCTCTGCTAACAGCTTATGAATATATGGAACTATATTTAACAAGTGATCATTGCTGCAGCTCCTGTATATTGGTATGACCCTATTGCAAACCTGCAGACTGGATATTTGGTGAAACTTCATGTGGTTCATATCGACTGTACTACACCACTGACTTGGTGCCTGGGCCTAAATATGTGACAGTGGCCTGTTCCAGTGGTGGATGACGTGATGCCTGATTCTCTGCTATGACATGAAGACTGATTCTGCGCTGACATAAGGCCAGATTCTCTGTTACGGGACCTCTCTCCTCAGCCTGGGTGCCTGGGCCTAAATGTGTGACAGTGGCCTGTTCCAGTGGTGGGTGACGTGAAGCCTGATTCTCTGCTATGACATGAAGACTGATTCTGCGCTGACATAAGGCCAGATTCTCTGTTACGGGACCTCTCTCCTCTGCCTGGGTGCCTGGGCCTAAATGTGTGACAGTGGCCTGTTCCAGTGGTGGGTGACGTGAAGCCTGATTCTCTGCTATGACATGAAGACAGATTCTGTGCTGACATAAGGCCAGATTCTCTGCTATGGGACCTCTGTCCAATTGATATTGGTTCATTTTTATTTTTTTAATTTTAATTTTAATTCATTTCCCTATCCACATTTGTTTGCAGGGGATTTACCTACATGTTGCTGCCTTTTGCAGCCCTCTAGCTCTTTCCTGGGCTGTTTTACAGCCTTTTTAGTGCCCAAAAGTTCGGGTCCCCATTGACTTCAATGGGGTTCGGGTTCGGGACGAAGTTCGGTTCGGGTTCGGATCCCGAACCCGAACATTTACGGGAAGTTCGGCCGAACTTCTCGAACCCGAACATCCAGGTGTTCGCTCAACTCTACTAACTGCATTTTGGGATCTAAAATAATCGCGAGCTTTTAATACTTTTTAATTCCCTGGCTATACCTTTAATAGCAACTCTGCTTTAAATACTCTTAATACTATACAATACTATACTTACTCTATTCCCTGTATACCCAGACATATGGAGATGCCAATGGCTTCCTAGTAGTGTTCCAATTTTATAGCAGTACTGTAACTAGTAACCACACAGTGGTACCAACTTCCATGGTGGCCAAATAGTGAATAGCATTAACCCTGAAATCATTATTCAGCAGTGTCCACAGAATAGTTACAATTCCCATTACAAGCTGCCCCTACATGTTTATGGCCAAATTATCCTGCACACTTTCAGGAATAGCAGCTGTCCCCATGTATATTTTCTACAGTCAGACCGGCAGTGGAGGTTTACATTGGATAGGAGATGTCTATATGCCCTCAGTAAACCACATATAATGGGAGCCTCTGTGTGTCAGAATGTAGAGCCACTGTTAAGTACTAGGTGAATCAGTCTGTTCATGTATTACATGGACAGTTATTAACTTGATTGGCTACATTATATATTTTATTTACCCTGTAGCGACCATAACTGTACAAGTAAAATGTCATAACCAGCTGATTGGTGGCATGCCTCTTATATTAACCACCTCAGCCCCTATGGCTTAAACACCCTGAAAGACCAGGCCACTTTTTACACTTCTGACCTACACTATTTTCACCGTTTATTGCTCGGTCATGCAACTTACCACCCAAATGAATTTTACCACCTTTTCTTCTCACTAACAGAGCTTTCATTTGCTGGTATTTCATTGCTGCTGACATTTTTACTTTTTTTGTTATTAATCGAAATTTAACGATTTTTTTGCAAAAAAATGACATTTTTCACTTTCAGTTGTAAAATTTTGTAAAAAAAACGAGATCCATATATAAATTTTGCTCTAAATTTATTGTTCTACATGTCTTTGATAAAAAAAAAATGTTTGGGTAAAAAAAAAAAATGGTTTGGGTAAAAGTTATAGCGTTTACAAACTATGGTACAAAAATGTGAATTTCCGCTTTTTGAAGCAGCTCTGACTTTCTGAGCACCTGTCATGTTTCCTGAGGTTCTACAATGCCCAGACAGTACAAACACCCCACAAATGACCCCATTTCGGAAAGTAGACACCCTAAGGTATTCGCTGATGGGCATAGTGAGTTCATAGAACTTTTTATTTTTTGTCACAAGTTAGCGGAAAATGATGATTTTATTTTTTTTCTTCTTACAAAGTCTCATATTCCACTAACTTGTGACAAAAAATAAAAACTTCCATGAACTCACTATGCCCATCAGCGAATACCTTGGGGTGTCTTCTTTCCAAAATGGGGTCACTTGTGGGGTAGTTATACTGCCCTGGCATTCTAGGGGCCCAAATGTGTGGTAAGTTTGAAATCAAATTCTGTAAAAAATGACCAGTGAAATCCGAAAGGTGCTCTTTGGAATATGGGCCCCTTTGCCCACCTAGGCTGCAAAAAAGTGTCACACATCTGGTATCTCCGTATTCAGAATAAGTTGGGGAATGTGTTTTGGGGTGTCATTTTACATTTACCCATGCTGGGTGAGAGAAATATCTTGGCAAAAGACAACTTTTCCCATTTTTTTTATACAAAGTTGGCATTTGACCAAGATATTTATCTCACCCAGCATGGGTATATGTAAAATGACACCCCAAAACACATTCCCCAACTCCTCTGAATACGGAGATACCACATGTGTGACACTTTTTTGCAGCCTAGGTGGGCAAAGGGGCCCATATTCCAAAGTGCACCTTTCGGATTTCACTGGTCATTTTTTACAGAATTTGATTTCAAACTCCTTACCACACATTTGGGCCCCTATAATGCCAGGGCAGTATAACTACCCCACAAGTGACCCCATTTTGGAAAGAAGACACCCCAAGGTATTCGCTGATGGGCATAGTGAGTTCATGGAAGTTTTTATTTTTTGTCACAAGTTAGTGGAATATGAGACTTTGTAAGAAAAAAAAAAAATAAATCATCATTTTCCACTAACTTGTGACAAAAAATAAAACATTCTAGGAACTCGCCATGCCCCTCATGGAATACCTTGGGGTGTCTTCTTTCCAAAATGGGGTCACTTGTGGGGTAGTTATACTGCCCTGGCATTCTAGGGGCCCAAATGTGTGGTAAGGAGTTTGAAATCAAATTCTGTAAAAAATGACCAGTGAAATCCGAAAGGTGCTCTTTGGAATATGGGCCCATTTGCCCACCTAGGCTGCAAAAAAGTGTCACACATGTGGTATCTCCGTATTCAGGAGAAGTTGGGGAATGTGTTTTGGGGTGTCATTTTACATATACCCATGCTGGGTGAGATAAATATCTTGGTCAAATGCCAACTTTGTATAAAAAAATGGGAAAAGTTGTCTTTTGCCAAGATATTTCTCTCACCCAGCATGGGTATATGTAAAATGACACCACAAAACACATTCCCCAACTTCTCCTGAATACGGAGATACCAGATGTGTGACACTTTTTTGCAGCCTAGGTGGGCAAAGGGGCCCATATTCCAAAGAGCACCTTTCGGATTTCACTGGTCATTTTTTACAGAATTTGATTTCAAACTCTTTACCACACATTTGGGCCCCTAGAATGCCAGGGCAGTATAACTACCCCACAAGTGACCCCATTTTGGAAAGAAGACACCCCAAGGTATTCGCTGATGGGCATAGTGAGTTCATGGAAGTTTTTATTTTTTGTCACAAGTTAGTGGTATATGAGACTTTGTAAGAAAAAAAAAAATAAAAATCATC